>NC_055958.1:44085572-44297238 GCF_018492685.1 Alosa sapidissima | reverse complement strand
TTACATCATAAAGACTCTAAATTCTCAACTTAAGACATAGTCTTCTATTCTACTTAATTTAAACCAAGTACATTCAAAAGTTCAACTATTAAAAACATGAGCAAAGCATACTGAAAGCAAAAAATACTAATCTTTTTTCTCAGATAAAGAATCAAGCTTAGCATCAGATGTTTAACATGTTTCACAATAAAATCCTACACACAATAATTACTACTTACATAGTCTACAAAACACTGACCAGATGTTCAAACATTTTAAATAATTGAAAAACAAGGTGTCGAATCACTTGTCAACTATGTCACAAGTGCAAATTACAGTCACCTCACACAGCCTTGAACTGTCGTTGACACATTGGTGGCAATGCCAAAGAGCCAGTGCTGTGTCAAATTAGGCTGCCCTGCAAGTTCTGCTACCGCGCAAGTAGTTTCAGTAGAAGTACTCTAGATTTTGCTATCTCAATGTACTATATTTCATATCTAACATTTATCAAAATGCTAACCTAAAAACAAACAAACAAAATAAAAAAAACATTCAGGTGTCAACCTGTTCCACCTCACTGTTTTGATAAGATAGTGCTGTTCCTGAACATGAACACTGAATAGTGGTGGCTTAGTAACACCATTTCACTTACATCCTTAAACAGAACAGTGCCAAATGTATCAATTTGTGCTACAGCATCTCTCCACAACCTACAATTTTGCTTCTCTGATTTCATATGCAAGGGTAGCCCACACTGCATTCATCAAAAGGGGTGATATGTCGCTTTATAGCTATTATTAATCTGCAAAACGAATTGACATCTGGAGGATTGTTACATACCATTAAGCCTACACACAAGTAGCATGAAATGGAACCTGTTACACACATTTACAGCTACACCAGAGTTAGGCATGCACATTCTTGAGCTAAAGTAGAAGGCATATGACACAGGAATAAAACTAATGTATCTGTCAATCCAGCATAAAAGGTTTCTAAATTCCCCTAGAAGTTGTACTGTTTATGTGATAGTATGCAACATAAAAGCCCTGAAACTTTTAGCACTTACCTTTACTATAGGTCAAAAAGCAATCCAAAATCTGGAAAATATTTAATATATATATGAATGCTTGCTGCCAAACCACACCAATTTAACCTACAGTGGGCATCGCTTTCAAATGACCACTTCATTCGCGCATTACGTGGCGTGAAGCTGCGTGAAGCTTTAGTACCACTTTCAGCCACTGTGCGTCGCTCTGCCACTGTACATCGCTCTGCCTGCCGTCCCTTACATAATTGTTGCCGAGAGTAATCCCAGCCTACGAATTCAATAACAAAATAAATCATGCATAATTAAACATTACCTCGATTTAGGCTACTTGGGTATGGCTTAAGGCTTGATTACACGAAAATCGAAATCGAAATTTGCTGTCTACATTATTGTCAGTGTTGGGGTTAACGCAACTACGCAAATCAAAACAGTGGTGTGATAATTGAGCCAGTAGAGAAATAACTGTTCAGAATTAATCTGTAGCCTTGGGTAGGCTTCTGCAGAAAACAATGTTGTTGCCGATTTAATACTATCTGGCGACGTTTTTAACAGGCTACGCAATAGAGGCTTAGACAACTATGACCCACGTTTTGGTTTCGTAAATTAATTTGCCCTACTTCTTGACTGCAATGTAGTCAATTGACTGCTTGACATGTCATTTTTATTTTTCTGTACAATAAACAATTACATCTGCTTTATGCCGCAGAATTACATTCATATTTGGCTGACTGCAGACGCGCCACTTCCCTCCCCATATTCCAAGATTAAGATAGTATGAAGTGCTTTTTGTAGGCTACTATCATAAAAAAAATAGTTAAAACGAATAGCTATTTGCAATTTGACAAAACACTGGTCCTCATTTTGCGAATGCGAGGACGATATGAGCCTGTTGCATTTAGTTAGATGTCCGAGTCACGCATAATGTTTGAAAACCACTGGCTCGTAATCACAATAATTTAACACACGACAGTTGGATAACCTACTTAATCATGTCCCCATGCCTACATTTTTGTGAGTAGCATAGAGATCGTTAAAAACAATAAATCACTATCATCAGTCATGCCCCTTGATCAAAGTGGGGAATGAAATAAAAGTTTGAGAACCACTGGCTTAACAAGTTACCTACAGTCCAGAACACAGAATCTGTTGCAATATTCTGATGATCGGCGATGATATCGGCAAATGTTTGTTTTCCAAAGTAAGAATTTCACTTCACCATGCACCTTCGACAATACCTGGCCTACCTGGTATCATTACAAACATTATTCTGTGTCCTAAAACTGGCATATTTTATGGCATTGTGTCATGTAAGTTCGTTGCAAAATCTAGAGAAATGTGTGAGGTGGTCAGCGGGGGACAATTGAGACACACATTGGATTGTGTTATTACTTGAACATTCCACACTATCCACAGCTGTGGTAGGCCTATCAGGGGCAGGAGGATTACTGTCAGCGCAGGCTTTATATAAAATTCTTCAACAGAAGGCCTCGAATGTTGTCTTGTTTGTGGAGCGCTTTGCTTCGCTTCTGTAATATCGGCTTCATTGAAAATGAGGGCTTCCTTCAATGACCCTCCGAGAATAAATAAAGGTTGAATGAAGGAATGAATGCAGGCTTGCCCAAAATAAAGGCATGTGGTTTGCGCAGCCTACAGTAAATAACAGACCCGCCAGAATGTGCGTTATGATGCTTTTTTACGAGCAAGATGTTTTTGGTACCCTACGCACACTGCATGTTCTTAAATAACAATGATCATCAGTAATATTCGACCATTAATTTGGGTAAATGGGCAAGCGTGACCACCTTGATTGGCTGATGATTGTAACGCGGGCATGATTCCAAACACCTCCCTTACGATGATGAGTGACAGGTCTCAGAATGCGTGCGCTACACAAGGACGGAAGATGATGAATAACTGGGGCCGTAGGCTGTTCACAAAGGCTTTTATCTTACTACTAGGAGTAGGCTACTCCTAAATCGCACTTAAAGATTTTAGATTGGAGTTTTCTCTTAAAAGTTATTCACAAAGCCTTTCAGACAACTCCTAAACTAGGAGTGAGTCTTCGTGGCTATGGATGACGTCATTACTCATGCACGAGCTTGACTGAAGTGACCACCTTGATTGGCTGACGATTGTAACGCGGGAATTCCAAACACCTCTCTTCCGATGATGACTGACAGGTGACAGGTCGGAGAATGCGGGCGCTACACAAGTAGTGCGAAGGACGGAAGATGATTAATAACTGAATAAAAAGGCCTAGCCTAAATGAATAAAGAGTAAGGCAAAACAAATAGCTTAGTAGCCTAATGAAACATAGGCCTATTGATTGATGCAGTAGCCTACCTTTGCAACATTATTAAATTAATTAATCTGTCACCATATCCCTAGGCTATGTTTGCAAAGAGGAGAACATTTTAATTTGATTCACAATGAAACGTTACATTTCATTTACATGTTAACAATGAGTAGTTTTGGTTGTTGTTGGTGGCGTTATTGCATCCCTTTTATGAATGCAAAATTGTTCTCTCGCGATTGGAAGCTCCTGTTGCGCATAAGCTATTTCAAAACATCGCAACGTAAAATGCCACAAAAAAGCTGTTTATGAATAGGTCTTAGTGAGTTAGGAGTCCTCTCGACTTAAGCTGTCCCAGACTTAGGTGCTACTTTTAGGTCTAAAATGCTTCGTGAATTACTTTTTGTGAAAAAATTAGGAGTCCTAAAGTTAGGAGTGATACGCCCATTATTTTTAGGAGTTGCTCCTAAATTCGCCAGTTAGGAGCTACTTTTAGCCTTAAAATTCTTTGTGAATACGGCCCCTGAATAAAAAGGCCTAGCCTAAATGAATCAAGGCAAAACAAATAGCCTAGTAGCCCAATGAAATATACGGATTGATGTAGTATCTTTGTAACATTATTAAATTATTCTGTTACTATGCCTACGTTTGCAAAAGAGAACATTTTAATTTGATTCACAATAATGTTACATTTAATTTACATGTTGACAATGATTAGCCTAGTTTTGGTTGTTGTTGGCGGCGTTATTGCATGTTAGTTATGCCTACAATGCAAAATTGCTTCCTCACGATTGGAAGCTCCTGTAGCTGCATAGGATTTCAAAACCGCAGGTTTGTGAATAGGTCTGTGAGTAAGGAGTCCTCTTGACTTCTTTTAAGCTGTCAGAGGTGGGAAGGTGTGATTTTTTGGGGGCAGGGCCGGATTAACTGGGCACAATTGTCTGATGGCCCCCCTTCCCCCCAGCCAACGTGAATCGGGTGGTTAGTTAATAGGCCTATCGTGAAGATTTTTCCTGCCATCTAAGGCACGAGCGCATCTGTGAGACCAAGCCTCACCAAGTAGCTTGTTTGTTTACAACTAACATTCTATTTAATTAAACTGCTTTATAGGCTATGCCGAAATAGTTTTCAACATTTTGAATATTAGTGTCGGGTGAATTGAAATGTTCTCAAAGTAGCCTTATGGCTGAAAGCTGCTTGGGATCCCCCCCGTCAAACAATATAACCATACAAACGCGCTTCCTGCACTCATTGTTTCAAAAGGAGTAATTTTGGCTTTGTCAGAACTGAAGAGCTGTGGACGGCATGGCACGGTATGCCCAATGAAAATAAATTAACGCAACGCAACACAACACAGACCCCGCTTCTCTCGCGTCAGTCACTGACATGAACGAAACACAGAACCCGCTTCTCTCACGGCAGTCACTGACAGTAACCTAGAATAAATGCATGGGGAAAAACACTTCCCCATGACAAAGACATCGTAAAACACTGAAAGTTAATATTTTGTCACTAGCAACATTCATCTGTCCTTTGTCAAATGTATTATGTTCCAAGTACCCTATGCGTAATTCTGCTTCATAAAGTTGAACAAATACATTTGCTTATTTCACAGAAAAATATAAATAGCCAGTCTACAGTGCAGAGTTGGTAAGTTATGGTAGGCCAACCTGCAGTGAACATACAAACAGGGGAAATTATTTCTCTTGCAGCTGAGTAGCCTCAGGTGCGCACGTAGACATAAGGCCGAACATGCAAGCGCCAATGAATCGTGCTCTCACGACAATCGCGCCGTTAAACTTAAATAGGTTAACATCACTCTAAGTTCGCCTTCAAGCAAGGAAAACGATGATTTGAAGACATCTGTTTCGTTGGAATGGCAAGGGGTAGCAACAGGGCAACACAGAGACAGGCCCGATGGCAGGGCTGTTATGAGAGTATTAAAATATGGGATATTCTAGGGAAAACATTAAAATGGCAAGACAGCGGGGAAAGTTAAAATACGTGATAAACACGGAAAAAGTTGGCATGCATTGTTTCGGTCCCCGTGCACAGGGATTATTTGTCATACTATTAATCACATATGATTATTTGTCAAATTGTGCAAACAGGCGCAACACATTTGAAAAGGAAGGACTGGTAGCATGCAAGCTCACGGGAAAGATTGATGTAAGAACGATATCACAAAGTGTAGAAGACAATTGGCAGGGGAGGGTCATGTCTTTTTTTAACAATTCTGTCGGAGGGTCATTGAACAATTTCTAGCAGGCAAGAGAGGGTCATGCAACTTCCAACTGAAGCACTCAAAATTCCTCCGGTGGCCCCTTCAATAAATAACGATCAGTCCCTAGATTGCTGCTGGGCTATATGTTGGTTCTGTTAACAACTCATTGTCAAACGCATGGCCTATCTCGCGGTTGCATCCATTACAAACAAACATGCAATGTGAACGTCTGGGATTGGGGAGAGCACTAAATGCTCTACTGAATAAGCACGAAGTCAAACCTTTAAATGAAAAACACTCTTTAATAATCCAAAAAAATAAACCGCTAATGAAGTAAACTTGTGACCATCAAAAATCGCTTATCGCTTAACTCCGTGATACCAGGACGTAACAGGAAGGCATTTGGCTGAGCAACGGAGGTTAATATGCTCCATGTTTTGTCCAAATGGTGACTCTATCATCGTTGCACTCGGAGAAAACCGGAATGTTTCATTCGTCCCCGTTTCAATCGTCCCGGTTGTAGGCCTACCTACTCAAAACGCAGATAGAACCTTATTATTCTAAGGTAGCGAAATAGCGTTCAGCATGATTCATGCCCAATTAATTCCCCCTGTTAAAGTGTTCGCCTTTGTAGTTTGGTTTCGTGATAGCCTATGATAAACGGCTTATGGCCAAATATGTGAAAACGTTAAAATACAGTATGCGATAAACCCGGAAAAAGTTGACAGTGATTTTTTCATAATCACTTTGGAGGGTCATAGAAAAATGTATTGCTGGCGAGGGAGGGTCACGTCTTTTTGGACTAATGCTCCCAAAACTCCTCTGGTAGACCCTTAAATAAATAACGAACAGTCCCTAATGAAGTAAACTTGTGACCATCAAAAATCGTTTATCGCCTGTAACTCTGTGATAACAGGACGTAACAGGAAGGCATTTGGCTGAGCAACAGAGGTTAATACTCTATATTTTGTCCAAATGATGTCTGTCTATCATCGTTGCACTCGGAGAAAACCAGAATGTTTAATTTGTCCTGCGTCTCTACGGTTGCAAACGGGATTCACTCGCAGTTAACCAAATATTTCTTTATTAGGGCAGGGCAGGCATATTTCTGGCTATTACATTATTTCTAAACCAGTCTGCTAAAGTCTGTAGTGAAGTCTGTGTAGGGTTTTCCAGGCTCCATTTCTTTTTACGAGACACCCTGCTCACTTGAGCCATCTACCGGTTGTTTGGGTTGTTGCAGCGTCTCACTGGAAAAATACAAATTAAAGTCGCGTGATACCGCGTGATCCCACGCGCGGACCGCGAGTGAAGCTGGCCAAGTCGAAGCACTGCCCACTGTAGGCTACTGTTACGGCCACTCTGGCCTCTGGGCTGTGTTCTACTTATTTTGTCTGCCTCTCCTCTCGTAGGCCTGTTCCCGCGTGTCCCGGGATAGGGGGTGTGCCAGCGTACGGGGCGTGTCCCACCTTGCCGGATAAATTTGGCCTGGCCTTCCAGAGAAGCGGCGGGAGCTTTGCGTTGTGTTTTGTTCTGTTGTTGTTAAAGTTACTTTGTATTATATGCTGTCACGTAATTAAACCCTAGGCGTGAATTGTCGCACTGTCTCCTGCCCCATTTCTTTGTTACCTTTGAGCCGGGTAACAGCTACATTACGATTAATTAAATAACTGTATTTCTTAAGAATTACACATGCTTGCCTGCAAACGGTCTTGCTGAGCCAATATCAACTCATCTTCGCTAACGTTATGTTCTCCCTTTAGCTGCAAACACTGCTAGTCTGCCTCTGATTTTCAATAGCAGACAACGTGAACTTGCATTCCTAACGGAGATGACTCAAAAACCAACTCAACCGACTAATAATGTAACACGTTTTCTAACACGGTTATTCAAGAAGCAGATGTGAGTTCAAACAATACAAGGTTGACGTTAATTGCTATCCAACAACGCTAGCCTACAGCATGGCTGAAGCATCGTCCCAGTAATAACGTTAGCTGCTAATAACCTTTGACTGTATTTGATACAACGTTGTTCATGAGATAACGGCCAGTTCTCAAGACAATGCCTGCTTCAATCGGATTAACATTTTTGATTTATTAATGTTACGAATTCACATTTACACAACCGCTACCGTAGTGTTAATTTTGTCACATTTAGTCTTAGTCTTAGTCTTGTGACGAAATGTCCTTTTTAGTCTTTGTCATATTTAGTCATTCAAATATCATTTTTGTTAGTCAAGTTTTAGTCGACTAAAAGTCTCGTCATTTTAGTCTAGTTTTAGTCATAAGAAAACTAAAGGTATCTTAGTCTTAGTCAGTTTTAGTCAACACATTTTAGTCTTTTTTTATAACAAATTATTTCTGATTACCATTTGAGTCAAATAGTGTTTCACACATCTCAATTTTCCAACAATATTGTGTGTCCACATGGCTACTCGTCTGTTATAATTACTCATTCTGATTTTTTGTGTCAGTATGTTTACATGCACAGGTAAGTCGAGCTACAGTTATAGCTCGGCTGGGATTTGACCATAGACAGTAAAAGATTTGACTGGACCACTGTCATATTCGTAGACCAGTGTTTCTCAAAGTGTGGTCCGGGAATCACTGGTGGTCCGCAAGCTATCTCAAGTGGTCCGTGAGCAGACGTGGTAAAATATAATATAGATGAGTTGTTTGCAATATTGAACCAACTTGTATGTAAAAACAGTTCTGCAACACTGTCTATGTAAGATATGCCAGTTTAAATCATACAGTATGAATCCACACAATAAGCAAAGTGCAAAGACAATAAGCAAGGTGGTTCAGTGAGTAGGCCTATAGTGTAGACTAATTATAGGCTACTGTTGAAGTAGGCCTAGGTCTAATCTTTTTTTTTTTTTAGCTAGGGTTAGTTAAGTGGTCCTGAAACTGAAAAAGTTTGAGAAACACTGTCGTAGACCAAAGTATTAATGTTTTACTCCGCCTCGCTAGATGGCGATATGCGCCCAAACACAACACATTCCCCAAACAGACTCTCCATCTTAGCCATAGCTAACTTGCTAGTGAACTTTCCATATTAGCTTACTTTCTAGCAAACTTTGCATCATCAGTCTAACTAGTTAAATAGTTGACATTACATGGTGAACATTTTCGTATGGACATTCTGGTGGATGTTAATTTGTATGAGAGAAGCTTCAACTTCTGGGTATGTAGCAAACACGTTAACAAATGTAACAAAGGTGGCTATCTAGAGGCATATCAGCTAAACATATTTTAATATTTTCGTGAGTTTATTCTGTTATAAATAATGTTACCTCAAAACCAAATATACAGACATATCAATTAATTTTCACGAGACATTACAGACACGTCTTACCTTCAGCCAGCAATCACGAAAAGAAAGATGGCTCGTGATTACAGGCGAACTATTCGATGTTACTCGTCATAATAAAAGTCCCTAAACCTTTTTCAACTTAATTTGCCATCTCCTGATATCAAAATATTCAAAAGATAACCAAATGTACCATCCACACAGTGGATTAAATAAAATTACTAAAAATGAACATTTCAGTTAGGCTACCAGCTAAATAAATGCACCAGATTTTGCATGAGACTTCTATTCTCCATGCTTTATGGCAAATATACTAAATGTGTTTCTCTTTAGGCTATTCATTTTATAAAAAATAAATTCATGTTGTTTGACTAGAGTGGCTACTTATGTAAGTATAACCAACCATTGCAAATCCCTGCACTGTCATGTTCACACTTTGCCCACAGCTAACAGCCTACGGAAGAGCTTTGCTGCCACCAACTGGACAATAAAAATACCAGATTATTTAATCTGGAGAGTCAAACTCAAAAACACTATTGCATAAACTATAGAAACACAAAGTATAGCTTTGCTTAACCTAAGTCTGCTTAGCTTAATATATCACGCAGTAATGCATCTACAATTTTTAGTTATTACGGCTTTTCAGTTTTCTTGTAGGCTAGATAAATCATGGAATAGTCAAATGTAAAATCAATTAAAAAATCTTCCACATCAAGTCACACCGATATCTGCCTGAGGTCTTGTAGGCCTACTTTATGAATGAACCATCCTTCGCTCTAAATAGGCTACAGCTTTGTAGCCCGGCTACCTTTAGTCAATAAACTAAAAGGCAAAACCCCAAAAGCAACTGTGACCATTTTCACCTTTGAGTCAAAACGCAAAACAATTGCTTAATCAAACACGAAACTTTATTAATGCAATGAACAGGCAAGAACACCAGTTTAAGTCCCAAAAAACATGAAATGCCAAAAGCACTCGCAACATAAGTCAAACATTTCAAACATTTTCAAACAGCCGCATGGATTTTTTCCTAAAACACATAGGTATGACAACAACAAAAAATCACAACAATCACACGAGCGGCCATGAACATCAGTTAAGAAGGCACATGACAGACCAACAGCGCATGCAAAATAAGTCAAACACTTCAAACATTTTCAAACAACCGCATGGATTTTCCCCCTAAAACACATAGGCATGACAAAAAAAAACACCCATCAGTCAAAGTCCTTGGACTGGGCCATCAATTGCTCCGGCACATTTGAGTCCGTTCTCGCGTCCGGGGCATTCCACTGATCGCTTGGCTCGGTTTCTTTCGCGGCGGTGCGGATTTCTTCTGCTTGTTTCCCGAACCGCACAACCAGACCCCCTTCGTTCACGGTCACGTCCAACTCGGACAGTGACATCACCTGGTCCTCCAAAGCTCGTCCGTCGTGAGCGCTGCAGGTGAGGTAGTTGTCCCTGACGTAATTGAACACTGAGGAATTTGTCAGGGTCATGGTGCGCTCCTCCCCGTGTCCCCCGATCACGACCAGCACTCCAGAATAGGAAATGGTGTAGGAGTTTGCACGCTGGAGGAGACCGCAGCGGTGAGTGGGCGACCTGGGGGCCACGTTTTCCTGGCTTGCGTGACACCTCTGGCATCTCAGCTTGGCAACGATTTGCACCCCCGTCACAGGTCCGCTCACGGTCTGACCGGCCCTGGCGGACACCGACCCCAGCGACGCGGGCTGCCCCACCTCCGCGATGGCCGTGATCACCGTGGATGGAGTGGTCGTCAGGACGGTCCGGTCCCCCTCCTTCCTGGTGGACAAAGTGGCGAAGTGGTACGATCTGCCCTCCTGCACGGACAAGATGTGGCGTTCCCACACAGTGAGCGCTGTCTGCCCGGTGGAGTCGCAGATCTCGAACGATTTCAGTTCGCAGGGCAGGCCGTTGACTGGAACGATCCTGCTGGCCGTGGCCTGGAGCATCTTGGCCTCGATCACGCCCACCTGTTGAAAACAACACAGGCACAAACAAAAGTTGCATTAGGGTATATTCCGAGCCTCTCGCCAAACGCCTTCTCATTTTCACTCAGCTCAAAGGCTTTCCAGAAGCGCCACACTTACTCGCTGCCTCGGACCAAGACCCAAAACCTCCTCGACGGTCATCTTGCCAGCGGACCGAGGCTCCCTCCGCAGGAATGGCAGGTCATCCAACGCCTCCACTCTGCTGCCGTGGGACAGGATCACGTCGTACCCCCCGGGATTGCCGTAGCCTGTGGACACAGAATTAAAAGAAATGTGCGTTTAAAAGCTGACCGCAAATCACTGTCGGCCTGTTTAAAAACCAGCGGTGGAAGGGTAGGACGATACTTACTGATGCTCTTTCGCGTGTCCACCAGCTTGACCGCCTGCTTGTTGTCCACAGCTACGACGAAGTCGTTCCTCTTCTCCATGGAGAAACAGACCACTCGGTTGAATTCTTCGTGAAAAAATCGTCAAAAACTCTGACGTGACGTCTTGACCGGTGACAGCGCGTGGAGGTAGCCGACCACGGTCTCGCCTTCTCTCTTCACCTGCTTCGCCGGGCTGGACATGTTCCGATGGATGACGACCACTGTGCGATCCGACTTCAACTTTGCTTGCTTCTTCTCCGACTAAACCGGACGGTCTGTTCTAAGTATAAGTATATATACTTTTTTGATCCCGTGAGGGAAATTTGGTCTCTGCATTTATCCCAATCGGTGAATTAGTGAAACACAAACAGCACACAGTGAGGTGAAGCACACACTAATCCCGGCGCAGTGAGCAGTCTGCTACAACGGCGGCGCTCGGGGAGCAGTGAGGGGTTAGGTGCCTTGCTCAAGGGCACTTCAGCCGCGGCCCACTGGTCGGGGCTCGAACCGGCAACCCTCCGGTTACAAGTCCAGAGTGCTAACCAGTGGGCCACGGTTGCAGCTTTTCAAGGGACAACGCAGACACTGCTTTGAAACATTGTTTCTTTCCGTCCAGACGGTCAGGACTCCAATCAGAATCTCGCCTCCTCTAATCACCAGAAAACGTTTCAATTGCAGCTGCCCCTCTCAGGCCTGACCTTTACACCAGCCTGGCTAATTATGTTTTTTGATGTTTATAATTCTCTTTTCTTTTTTATTGGCTTTGCCATATCGGTCAACTTTATCCGGGATGCACGCGCAAAAAAAGACAACGATGGTCTTTTACTGTGTCAATATGGTTAAATTAGACCTACACTTACATTTCTCGATCTGTGACTTAGTACGGTTTGTAAAAGTAAATGTCCCCAAATGTTAGGCCTACAACATAAGGAGACGCGCAACAGTTGAGACGACCGAGGCTATCAGCTGAGAGCAGTGCTGAAAGGGCAACGAGTCTGCTGTGCCTACGCTATCCGAGCCTACTTTTACAAATTGCAGCCCGCTGTTACCCTAAACACACGTTACAGCCTAATTTCTGGACACTGGACACAAATATAGGCCTATAAATTTTTTTTTACAGTTTAGACAAATCAAGTCAAGGGATCGACCGACATAGCCCACTGGTCCTAGTATAGCAACAGAGACAACACTCAAACAAGTCAGGAAAATACAGTCCAGTCCAACATGGTAGTATCAATAATTCACACAGAGTAAGGTAGCTTTATGTAGTGAGGGAACATGTGACATGGATAACAGGCTGTTAACAGGTGCATATTGTGATTGAATGATTAGGTGAAGGTGGGTAACAGAAGGTTCACTCAAAATGTGAACCAGTTTCGCGCCCTGACCGATGATGTGCGAACACACTGTTAGAACAGGCGATTAAAAATAAGCAAACATTCTGCATTTGTCACATAGGTCTTCAGGCCAAATGCACAGTTCGACAATATGACAAAATAGATTGAATGAATAAATCTCGTAGGCTATCCTAGAGAGCGGAATGCCCTACGAAGCCATCAGCTGTGTAACTTATGATTGGCTAAACAGATAGATAACGAATGACGCAACTGCGGAATTCCCTACGAACGCAACGGTGTAGGCTACTCAGCATTGACGCTAGACTCGCTGCTAGGTTGCTCTTGGTAATGTCCCAATTTCGTAAGCCCGAATTGCGAAACACATTCACATTAAATACATAAATAAAAAAAATACAATTAAAGACAGATTTAGCCTACATAACTTAAAACATTAACATCAACTGAAAAATATAGTTTTTCACACAGAAAAAGTAAAATACAAATAGGCTAATACAAACACATCAGTCTTAATAATAGGCTACAAACATACAACCAGTCAATCTAATTGAGAGGAAAGGTAGGCTACAACACAAAGGAAATCCTTGTTAACTAAAACATCAGACAAAATTCCATGATGTCGTGTCAACTTGTTTTACTCGTAATTATCAGGGCTCCGAACCGGTTCAAGGAACGATAACGAAAACCGAAAACGAACGGAATTTTACGAGGAGCGGAAACGGAAACGAAAACAAAATGGTCTTCAACTGTTCCGGAACAGAAACGTTATTCTGAAATCCACAAAACCGGTTAATAACGTTTTTTTTTCGTTCTCTATATAACAGCCTAATAATTTGATTTCTGCAGTTTGAAAAAAAAAAAAAAAAAAAAACGAATAAATGGACCTTTGGTCCAAATGTGTATATTTTGTCTTGCTGTTGTAATGTAACCTATCCGTCTGCCACTTCGGATCTTAGGCCAGCTCGTAGCGTAGGCTACTGAAACTGATTTGGAAATTGTTTGTAGCCTATGTGTAATAGCCTATTTTGCCTGTCCACACCTTAAAGTCGGGATTTAAAATGTTTGCGTAATTATAGCCTATTCTATGTAGAAGAGTTAAACGGGAAATTTGAGATAGGCCTTGTCAGCAACAGACAGGTTCGTTTATAAACAGGGTTGGAATTATAGCGCAAGCCTTTGAAGATCTCCATATGGATAAAACTTAGGCTACAACCAGGTAAGGAGTTTAGCACGTATCCAGAAATATTTTTGATAAGAAATTATTTATAGGCATAGGTTAGGCCTACAGTAAGTCTGTAGGCTATGGGATGGATAGCCCATCTGAATGTTTTTGGATGCCGCCTGTGATTTATTATTTTTGGGCATAGCTACGGTATAGGCTAATTTAAGGGGACATAATGAGTAGCCTACGTCTATTCTAAGGTAAAGTCCACAAAAATAGACTTAATAGGCCCGCCAAACACTGCCGGAACTTTAAGAACGAACGATATTTTGCGTTCCGAACCGGTTCAGGACCGATATGTTGGTGGCGGAACGCATGCAAGAACGAAAACGTTAAACATAGGCCTACCTGAACCGCTCGGAACGGAACGTTTAAAAAATAATTTCGTTTTCAAGCCCTGGTGGGCATGGACATGTCTCTTTCCTCTGTGATGCGGGGTAACTTGCGGAGTATCTTTGATGCCTCTGTGTAGATGCATTTGATAAGGTGAGATTTGCCAGTTCCAGCTCCACCAGTGACAAAGTAAAAAAAACCGATCGGCACTCTGTCCACACGACTCGTCTCATGCACCACTTACGCACTCTATAGAATGTAGATGACTGCGTTTCATTTAGATTTTGATACATGTTACGGACTACAGTAGGGTCTATTTGAGGAGCCTCAAACATTGGTGCTGCACTTCCTCTGTCTGTGGTCCTTGAGCTATATTCAGGAATGTCATCCCGTTCATTCATTTCGTCTGGATTTATTTCCTCACGCTCAGAAATGCACTCAAGCCGAAGAAGCTCTGTCTCAGGTGCAAGTGTTGTCCTCCATAGGTCCATTTTCTTCTATGTTCTCAATAGCTTTCTCTATTGCATCACTGTTCTTTTCAAATTGTGACCTGTTCTCCTTGACAACAGAAACTACTCTCTCATTATAGTCTCTTCCAGGAAGACGTATAGAACCCAATGTGTAAAATGACACATGTTGGAAAACCTCTGGGTTTCAGCTGTGAATCTGAGCGATAAGGGAGGTACAGTTTGAGCAATGTGCCATAGAATTTCTCTGGAGCTTTTTGCTCAAAAAATCAGGAGTATCTGATAATGGCAGGCTTTCCTTTCGTTCGCTTCTGAATGAAGCCCATTTCATTTTGAAGTGGCAAAACCTTTTTTCCTTGTTTCTGCCTTCCATACACAACTCTATAAGTGGAAGCAAACTCTGCCATAAACATTGTCGCAAACTCTGGTGTATCTGGTCTGTTTTTGTATTTGTCTGCCATTCCGGATATCCAAACATTCTCTGAATCAGGGATTCTGTCATTCAGGTACCTTAAAGGGATGCTCATTTTCAAAGCATTGTCATCAGTGGGTATAAATCTCACATTTCGAGAGCAAGACTTCAGTTTCGAGCTACAGACTCGTGCAACAGCCTCTTGAACACTAACCTCTCTGTTTTTGGAGTATGCTTGCATGATTTGTTTCATTTCCTCACAGTCAGAGGTATTGGATTGAGAAGTATCAGAGACAACTCTTTTCAAATACTCACTCATCTCATGTTCAGCTTTGGAAATGTATGACAAGATGTACATCAGACAGGAATAAGGGTTCAGGATGAACTGAATATCAATGTTTGCATTCCAGGCCCTTAACAAATGTTCATTATAGCCATTAATCCAGCAGTCTTTTGGTTGACGTTTCATTACTAGTATACTGGATGTTAATGAACTGACACAGTTTAGGTATTCCTCATATCCTAAGTTGCAATGGGCAAGTAGCTGTGGAATGCTTTCAAATGATGTTGTTGGATTATTCAGCAATTCCCATAAAGGCCTCAGCTTAGTTTTGGTGTCTTCAGGAGACATGGAAGAGCGGTTATGATCAGATTCATCGTCAGATTCGTCCATGAGCTCTGCTGGCATTGGGCGTGTTATAAACGTGCTCTCGACAGGCTGTTTCGGAAATCCAAACCGACAGTGCTTATTTCCTTTCTTACATGACTTGGAGTGCCGTTTGCTGTGGGTTTGCACCTCTGTCACTATTTTGAAAAACTCAGGGTCTGTATTTGGGTCAGGCAGCTGACATGTTATGTACTTGTCCACAACTTTCTCATCTGGGTCCTCCTCAAATACAGGTGTGTTCTTACACCCAACCAACATATGTATATGAGGCGAACCTCTAGCTTGATACTCCACTCGAAAAAAGTAGTCAATGACCTCACCGATGGGCTGTGCTGGTGACAAGAGTAGGTGTCTGAGTAGTGCATCAACTCGCTTGTCAAACATGCGCATGGTGGTGACAGGGTTGCTACGTAAAAATCTCACATTTTGATGCCCAGTCGAGTTCAGAAAAGTCAACCTGCTCTCCTTGCTGTGCCTTTTTTGTTTGTATGACCTCTGGCCATCTCATTTCCGCAGCACTAAATGTACAGAAGAATGTTGGGGTACCCAGCTGGCGAAGCATTGCAAAGACGTCTCTGAGGTTTTTTTCCCAGTAGGCAGGTGTTCCTCTCAAAGGCTGCATGAATCGGGTGGCATCTCTGTTGCGTACCAGTTTTTCCACTTCACGTTTGTCTTGGAGCATTCTTGCAGTTATTTTGCATCCATCTCTGGTCATAGGTTTTCCTTTACGCAGTTGAATAGACATAGAAGACTTTGCCAAATGCATTTCTGCAATAAATTGTGCAAAAAATATATAATTGGAGTCGAGAGCAAATCGATTGTCAACACAAAAGAGACGTGCATTGAAATATCTGCTTGGTGATAATTTCATTGGTCTTTGTGTTTCATCCAAAGTGTTCATTCCAGTGGGGAACTGCACAGGGAAAGCCATTGCCTCTAGTTTAGGAACTCTGAAAAACTCACTGGTCTGTTTCCTTCAGCTGGTGCCACGGTGAATATACCTTCACCAAATGTTAACATTTCCTGTGCAATATCAGCTGGCTGTAAGCATGAATCTATTGAGCATCCACCATTCTGCTGACTTGTGTCCTGCTCAGTGTCAAGTGAATCCTGGTTATCATGTAACTCATGGGTTTCATTATTAGGCTGATTGCCTTCACTATTTATTTCTGAATGTCCTGGGTCAGTAATGTCATACTCATCCACTGCATCAGTCTCCATTAGATCAACCTCTCCTGCAGCACTGATGTCATTTTCATCTGCCAAGCTATTTATTCCATCCCCAGAAGCTTGTGTTTCATTAGTTATGGTTATGTCCTTGTACTCTGAATGCATCTCTTTCAGTTTTGATAAAGCACGTTATACTTTCGTCATGTCAACCGTTTGAAACTGGTAATGCCCTGTATAGTTCATTCTTCTTTTTAACTTCACTTTTAAAAGTTGCGACTGGCTACTAGGTCTAGGCAAAGCGATGAATGTTGCCTCTATTTGTGAAGCGACACAGACAATTCCACCATGTATTAATTTCTGCTGGCCTTTGGGAAGACTGATTATTTTTGTAAATGGTATGTACCGTGCTATGATGTGCCTTTCAAGTATATTAAGATTACTGAGCTCTGGAGGAATTGGTGATAGCTCTAACCAGACATGTGGACTCGAGTCACATGACTTGGACTCGAGTCAGACTCGAGTCATGATTTTAATGACTTCAGACTTGACTTGATAAAATTCGGCATGACTTGCGACTCGACTTGGACTTGAATACTATTCACTCGAGACTTGACTCGGACTTTGCCTCTTTGACTTGTGACGACTTGACATGTCTCGAGTCAAAAACTAAATTTCCTGATCGTGGACCAGTCACCCCAGAGATGCTTTCCCTCCGCGACTAAAAAAAAAAAAAATAGCGGAGACAAGCGGCCAGTCTAGAGCACAGTTCAGTGCTGCCGCTACCCCCACATGCGTTACGCACTGTGTGTAGGGCACCAAGAGACAGAGAAACGACCAACATTTAGCTAATAACTAGTAGCTTTACTGCAAACTGATTTGCACTCTTGTTAGAGAACGTTTACAATGTCAAAATGCACCAACAGCATGTTACATAAAGATGATACTTTTCGAGTCCTCTCCATTAAGATCCAACTTGAACTTATGCTAGCCTACTCCATTTAATTGAGAACCCCATCTAAGCACGCACGAGAGGGAGAGAAAACGAGTGGCAGGTTCCAGCTGGCTTGTCATTGTTGATGATGATTGATATTTTCTTTTAAATATAAGAAACGTATAAAAGGAAATCATGAAGGCAACAAATACGAGATTAGGGGAAATTGCGGATTTATCCGGTTCTCACTACTGTTATAAACTATGAGATCCAGGTCACTATGACATAGGCTGCACTCACTGTGATTTGGAAAGTGGACAAGAATATGAAGTTGTCTTTGCCTTTGTTTAATGGAAATGGTGAGTCTTGAAGTAGGCCTATTCAATAATTTGTTTACATGAAGCACATCGATATGCCGATTGAAACGCATTCCACTCAGCTAGCTAGGTGGCTACTGGCTACCAGGCTCATAATTCACATTTAATTGCAAACAGAAAATGTCAAGCAAGCATCATGTCATACATGCATCTATTTCCAAAGGAATGAAAGCTGTTTGTGCCAACTTAATATAATGCTTATCATTGTTAATATTGTGCTATTCATGTGGCACAAACAATGTTTGAGTTTGTGGACTAGCCATAGGAATGGAGCTGGTAAAAAAGATCATTATGAGAATGTGTGGACAGTGGCACACAATGGGCTTAAAGTGACAGTGCACCATTTACAAATGAGATAAACAGCATCACATGTGTAGTATTTCTTAAGAAATGAATACTTTAAAAAAAAATTACTGTGTCATTATTATCTTTTAAATAATATAAAAGTGTTGACCTTGGCTTCCCTTATGAGTCGCCACTGGCAGACAGCCTAATAAATTGTTTGCAGGCAAATCTGTGGCCTAGCGCAGTGAAATGCCATCAGTCAAATTATTACTCATCCTTACAGTGGGCTCCGAAATTTGGAAAAACAATATTTTTATTTTTCATGTAGCTATCCGTTTTGTACAGATTACTCAGGTATGCACATGTGTATATTGTATGCGCATGCATATATCGTAAAAGATTTCAAGACAGAAACATTGAACATATTTTAATCTGTATTTATAAAAAATAATTCTGTGGATTAGATGGAAGTGTTAAAATTATGATCGATAGTCTAATAATGGCATTATTAAGTGAAGAGTACCTGATGACTTGTTCAGGACTTGAAAAAGATTGGGACTTGGACTTGGACTCGACTTGGCTTTGATGAGACTTGGACTTGGACTCGACTTGCCCTTCTCTGTATTTACTTGGGACTTGACTTGGACTTGAGTGCTAAGACTTGGGACTTACTTGTGACTTGCCAAACAGTGACTTGGTCCCACCTCTGGCTCTAACATATTGTTTACAGCAATGGCCGGCATTTTCCCCATCTTCAAGTTTTCATGACAGCTGTAACAAATCCACTCTGTCTTTTCATCTGGTGCACAACATGATTCAAGTGCACTGCTCGCTGCATGTATGTACATATTTGCCTGTTAAGCATTGATCAACCATGGCTTGATTCTTTTTATAACATTCATGATTGCACTCTTTTACCTGATTATAAAACAAAGCTCTGTGACACACAGTGCAAACAAAAGTAGGGCCGTTCTGTACATCCATTCGAAAAGATGCAATGGCATCATGCAAAATGGTGCTTTCTGTTGGTGTTGACTGTTGTTCAACCTCATGCTCTGATTGATGTCCAGACAGGCGTGTAAGATTCCGATATTTACGCTGTATATGTAAAGCAAAACGCATTTTGTGAATAATTCTCTGAAAACTGTTATTTAGGCCCCCACCTGCATTCTTCTTTTTTTGTAGAGAACGATAATGCCTGAATAAAGGGTCATTTCTGTATCTGTCAGTGAAGGTTTCCTTTTTTTTTTGCCTGTATGTTGGATCATTTGCATAGTGATGTTTCATGGGCAACTTCTGTCTTGAACGATACGTTGGATTATTATATAATGTCATATAATGATTGTCAAAGTTTTTTTTTTTCCCCGTCATCTACTTCCTGAATTTTTGGTCAACGAGACCCGGGACACCGAACCACCGGTGCACATGAAATTTGGTGGGTATGTAGCCCCACTAGACTTTTACGGAAAATTTTTGTTTCGTCCCCGGGACACCCCCGCCGTGCTGGACCCTCCGAACCGCAAAGAAAAATGATTTTTTCCTAAATAACTACCTGAACCGTGGCACTGAGGATGAAGAATCTTTTATGGTATGTTGGTCTCAAGGGCCCACATCAACTTGGCACGTAATCACTCATTTGTGATTTGCACCCCACCGGTAAAAAATTAAAATGCAATGTCATTCTGCTTTAATCGCCCCTATCTTCAGTTAAGATGTTCAGAACTGCACCAAATTTTATGTGTATGATTGACCTGGCATTCTCTGGGGGTATGCCAAGTTTCGTAGAATTTCATCCATGGGGGGGTCTAAAAAAATGTAGGTTATGTGTACGTTTAGTGACTGTACACTCATTGGCCTGTAGATGGCGGTGCACACATATACACATGCACCCACACAGGCACGCACATACATACACATCGGTATTAGAACGGCCGATACATAATTACAAATTCAGTAGAATTAAAAGAAAGCCAAAATAAATATTCATCATCATCATGGCTGCATTCCAGTATTGGCGATAAGTAGTCGTTTGTCCACTAGATGGCGGTTGCAGTGAGACGTAATTTTGTTGGAAGTTAAAAGTGGGTTGGGAAAACAATGGACGCTTCCTACAAGGACTGTAGTTTACCGCAGAGAACATCTAATAAGGATAGGACGATGTTCACATGAAATGTAATTCCCATTTCTTCTTGAAGCCGAAATAAATCTGAGAATGTTTATCGGACATGCTTGGTTTTTACTGCAGGTACGTTAATCTTATAATATCAATAAGGACCTAGGTACAATAATGTTACCGTTAGCGTTGGTTGAGTGATGGAGGCCAATTTGATTGCATTTGTAGAAAACTATAAATGCGGTTATACCAAGCAAATTGATAGCAGCACTGTAATTGTATCTTTCGACTGTCATTTGTTGCACGTGCTACAAAAATCATTCTGTGCAATGGAAGATTTACCAACGTTACACCGGTCTGATACAGTTTTGCCTATACATGCGTGAGACTGAGACGCCTGTTTATTTGTTTTAAGTGCGTGCAGGGTGTGAGAGGGGAATCGATATGCTTTGATTCCAGCTTGGTAGTTGTAGTCTGTGAGATTAAAAAGCATGTGTGTGCAGTATCCAAACAATGACACCTTCATTTCATTATGGCTGCTTTAGCAACACACCTTAAGCTACTGTGTAGCGGGTCCCATTTAGAAGTGGCTACTTCATTCGCGCTTTCCTTGACTCATGGAGCTGCGTGAATTTTATTACAACTTTTCGCTCCTTTGGTTTCCAAAGGAGATTTTATTTGTGTCGCCAGCATAGCCTATTGACAATTTATGTTGTAAATAGGCCTACCTGTAGCTTAGGGAAGCTAACAGCTTTCTATTAGGATCTAGTTTGTCTAGTTTTGTCATAACTCCCTGATGCATTTTTGCATTTAGAATAGCCAGAGCGTGGATATCTCAATCGGAAAATTAAACAATATCGGGCGCCTATGGACTAGGCTGGGTGAACCCAGCCTGATCTGCCCGCTATTTAAGTGTGCTTGCAAGCATACTTATTGTTCTTCTTAAGTTTTATTAGGGGTCCGAGCAGCGTAGCTGCAGGACCCCTATTGTTTCTGTACCGTTCATTTTTGGCCAAAATTCTGTAAAAGTCATACTGCAGCCTAAACTCCAAAACTCTTCAAATTTTCAGGTATGGTTACCAGTACCCCCCTCTGCCCATAACCCAAAATTTGGGGTACTGCACCCAAAGGTGGCGCTGTTGGAAAAATAAGTTAATTATGCTAATTTCTCCTTACCAGATTGACCTAGACTCAAAATTCTTTCATCATATTAATCTCTACATTTAGATGCATCTTTTTCACCCTGGTCTTATGCTCTAATTTTTTTTACTTTTGCCACAATTTCAGAGAAAAGCCAAACATCATAAAAGGTTTCACAGACTTCAAAAATTATCAAATCTTAACCAAAATTCTCACAGACAATGTTTAGACAAAGCCTCACAAAAGTTATCAAAAGAATTTGGATATGTTGTTCCATTTCAGAGATATAGACCAATAAAGTTCGACCACTCAGCCCATTTCTCCTATATCACCTATATTCCTATATGAGTCATTTTTTTCCCCTTGGAGAACAACCATACAACCATCATTATGTGGATACCATTAACAGTGCACATTTTCAGATCTGTACTCTTTTTTATAAAGCCCTTAATTCTATTGTCAAATGTATGCTAGGAATTTTCTTGATTTTGTGTGTTTGCCAACACACATTTTCACCATGTGAATGTGACTGGCAAATATTTAGGATTGTCAGTGGCTCAGTGGGATAATGCCTAGTGCTGGTGTTTGTTAGGTTGAGAGTTCGAATCCCCGGTAGTGCTTTAGGCTCTAGCTCAAATACAATTGGTTATTGAAGATTCACACCATTGAACAGCACCTGAATGACATCAGGCAATCAACATACACAGTCATTAGTTGCCAAGAATCAGAATGCATAGACACTCTGACATTTAGGGGAACTTCTTTGTTTACTATTTTTCCTTCATCATTAAGTCTATCATATTTATATTTCATCCATTAGTGTTCTTCTCTACAAATGTCTAATTGCCCCAGAATTTCAAAAAGTTTTCAGGTGTACTCTTTTAGGGAAGCCCTTCATTTTATTGTCAAATGTATGCTTGGAGTTTTTCTTGTTGTGTGTTTACCGATACACATTTTCACCATGTGAATGTGACTGACCAACATGTAGGATTGACAGTGGCTCAGTGTGATAATGCCTTGTACTGGTGATCCTTAGGTTGAGAGTTCAAATCCCACGTGAAGCATTAGTGTTTGAATGCTGTTGGGTTGTGGATGTTCGCATACTACAATAGAATGCTGTTGGGTTGTGGAGGTTAACGCACTATAACATTACAGCTACTTGTCAATATGGACTTGTAGTGCAAGGCAAGTATAACTGTATAATTATAGGCTGTTTATCTTATTGACTCCGGCACAGCTGTAGCTGTAGCCTATAATTATTTGTTATTATAATATTTGTAATTTCTTATACATATTTAGTTGGCTCTTCCACTTGACAGAACAACTCTGTATCGGTTAAGGATGTCACGCATGAAACAATGCTGCAGAAACACGAAAATACGACTTTGAGTTTAGTAGGCTATAATTTTCAGTTCCTGTTTATCTATTGCACGATGGGTAATAATTTAAAGGAATCGTGTTGCAAGATCCCTAGTCATTGCAAAATCATAGTCTGTGACTTAAAAATCTACTACTTGTCTTTAGATGTGAGAGGGTCCGAGACTGTAGTCTTTCAAAAATCTTTTCCAAATCTTTGCAAATCTTTCCAAAGTCTGTCAGTGTAAGGAGGGCTTGAGGTGAAAGTGCTGTGGAGAAATTGCTCTGCCACCTAACCACACCCAATTTACCTGCTGGGAAACCCTGTAGCTCCGGAGCAGGGGCTCAGACCAGGATAAATTGTTTGCTCACCCTCAGTTCACTCTTTTGTTCATCTCAACCCAGCACTCCAGTGTGTCCTGCTCTGTGTGCGTCTTTGAGTTAACGTAAGTCATCACTTTAATGACCCTCACTATGACTTTTGTGATGTTTATCAGTTTGTAGAGTAGCTCTGCCATCATGTGTAAAGTTAACGTCTTTCTTTGTTGGTTTGGTGTGTTGGAGTCCCATGTGAGAGATGATTAGGTGATGTTGGTTGACTTGGGATGTCAAGTTGTAACAATCAGCCCTTTACGTCCTTTTTAAACAGCTGTGTTACTATAAACGCACAAGGGGTTCTTGGGAATGAAAGTAGTAATCGACAATAACAAAACGCTTCAATACTGTCACAAATACTTTTTGCCTTATTACACAAACACATATGCATAAGAGCCGGTATACTGCCGTTAATAAAGCACACAGCAACCAACAAATATTCAGACGGCGCTGAACAAAAAGAAAAGACGCACCAAACAGTTGAATTGAATGACGCGCTTAACGCAGTATATTATTATTATACCAATTATCCCGTGCAACCACACAATACTTGAATCTCCCCCCCCCCTTTGTCTCAGTCCCCAAAATTAAACTAAAAGTCCAAACTAAACGAAAACTTCAGGTCTTTCCCAGGATCGCGCTATAGTCTTTATATTCCAACCCGGAAACAGGTAGGCCGCGAGAATAATCCTCTGTCGGAGCGCCAACGAAAAATAAATAATCCACAACAAAAAAGGCAAAAGGTCAAGCGCTGATTTTAGTGGTATACCACGCCAAAAAAATACCCAAACGAGATAGATCTCACCAGATCCGTTGAACGTCGGGCAACGTTAACCCGCGAAGTTGAAGTTTGGGGTCCGGGCACGTCCTCTTGCTGGAGACGCGCGTATGAGGTACAGTCTGTGCAGTTGCACAATGTTTTCGCCTCTCCTCCCTTAAAGCAGTCTCTTAAGACGTGTTTTTTGAGCTCTCAAACCCAAGGGAACTAGCTTTCTCTCTATGTGGCTGCAGCAAACAATACTGGCGCCACGCATTCAAACACCCTGCATTTGCTGAATCTCTCCACCGCCCTTTCAAACACCTGACGCACCCACCTAAGTAAGCTTGTATGCGTGGTCCTAGCAATCGCGGGCGGCCGAGGCCTTAAAGAGACACCCCACATTCTTACCAAAACCACAGTGGACAATACATATATTACACAGATATACATATGAATATCATTCCTCACACATAAACATTATAGGAAATCAAGATAATGTTCCGTGCAATAATAAATGTAAAGGAACACTTAAATTAATGTGACGGTGTCACAAAGTATTGTTTAGTTGTACCTTATATGATTTCAGTTTATTGTTCAAATGTCAATTGGTTTGTTTGTGAGTTGGGATCTGTACTGATTTACCCCATTTCACTGATTACTCCATTTTCTGTTTGTTTCCTCTTTGATGCAGCACACATACAAGTAAAGAACAAAAGAAAAGATGAATTGAAACTCAAATAAAGTTAACTTGTGTTGCACCGAAACCTGCCATCTCCGTGTCATCACTCCATACCATTGAGCCTTCTGACCGAGGCTCTGCCTGCTCACCACACACTCACTCTACCTCGACCCACATCGCCCCCTACAGTTCCTTCAGTTGGGTTGTGGAGGTTAGCATACTAGAATAGAATACTGTTGGGTTGTGGAGGTTAGCACACTATAACGTTACAGCTACTTGTCAGGACTTGTCGTGCAAGGCAAGTATAACTGCATAATTATAGGCTGTTCATCTTATTGACTCCAACACAGAACCCACCCCCACCCCCCTTCACCTACCACCACAAATACAATTCCATTCTGTGGGAAACACTGCCTTCCATAATCAGACCCTTCATCTTATCCATGACAAATGCATAGTCCTGTAGAATAGAGTATTGTTAGAATACTATTGAGTTGTGGAGATTAGCGCACTAGAATACTACTGTTAGAATACTGTTGGGTTGTGGAGGTTAGCACACTAGAATATTATTAGGTTGTGGAGGTTAGCACACTATAACGTTACAGCACAGGGTAATCCTAATTTTATGCAATTTATTCCAATCCAACTCAAAAGTTTTGAACCACAAAGTGAAGGTTTTATCCAGATCAAAACCAAGAATAGATTATATGATCTAATCCAATTTCAGGATCCTTGTTTCCCTTTGAACAAGCTTTTTTCAAGATTTGATCCAATCCGTTAGCCGAAATCCGGTAACTAAAATCTGATAACCGAAATCCGATCACGTTTCTTTTGAACAATTGGGCCCAAACAAAGCATATGTAAAACTAAAAAGCTATGCTACCTCATGTTTGTTTTGCTCGGACCCCGTAAATCACCGCTTGCGGTTATATTTATTATTATTTTTCCCGTCTCCCTAATTTTTTGTCAGCTCTAGCGCCTAGGCCCTTTGAGACAGAGACACCGTTCCAACTTTAAAATGTCCGGTCAGTACCGGTGTAAGTTGGTCGCGAAGATGACGTCAGGTGGGCGTGTCGTTCGTCCGCCATATTGGATTGAACAGAAAGCGAAACTAAATTTTCACAGGTCACAAATTTGGTCCAAACGCCACGAAACTTGACGTACATTATCCTTGGACCAAGCCTCACAAAAGTTACCGGAAGGATTTTCGAAAGCGTTTGCCCGTCACAGCCAAACGAAATCGGCGGCGAAGCTTCGAAACAGGAAGTCGTCCATATCTCAGGAACACTGTCACATATCGATACCAAATTTTGTATATGAACTGGGGACTCCAATGTGAGGGTGCATAAGCTAAAAAAAAAAAAGAAATATTCTAAAAGTTTCCATCATTTGGCAAACCACCCATCCATTTTTGGTAACTATCACCTTTCACATTTGCAGTTGTACTGCTATCACAATGCCTTCCAAGTATGCACAATCTCTCTGGGGAGCCACAATGTCTCTAGGCAGCCTTGCCCAATCATGAAATCCTTGCTCTGCCATGGGATAGTATGGACTTACGAACTGAAATAGCAAGGAGAACAGTAGCTATATATAGCTTACATAATAGAGTTGTTTTCACATTGACTGTATTCAAATAAAATTTTCCTTATTGTTAAATGTCATAATGGGAGAGTTTATTAAAAATGTTACAAGTATGCAAATTCATATATTTACGGGAAATGAGGTTTTACTGGGTTGTTTTGTTGTAAAGACATGCAAGGCATTCTGGACCATGTAATAGACAAACAGTGGTCGGCAGCGTTAACTTGATTTCCTGTATTAATATGAATAGGTGTTTCTGTAAACCTAGAAACAATAAACAGCTATCTCTGTTACAAAAACGAGCTGGTAATCGCTCGTTGAAGAGGGAACTATGATAAAAAAGATTGTTTTCCTAAAAGCATGGAGTTGACGAAAGAATAAACAAGCAATGTCACGTTAATGTTAAATAGTCTACCTATCTGAACGCTAGGTGGCAACGTATTACATTTCACTAGTGTAGCCTACTTGAAATACGGTGTGAGATTCACAAGTAAGGAAGGTGCAAATATTATGTAATTTATCATGGGAAATTATTGGAAATGTTATTTCTTGTTTATTCTTGCAAATCACACGTACACATTTAATACTGAAAGACTATCATTTTGTTTATTTGATGTCGCCTAGCAACACAGCCTTCAGAGCAAAGATTCTAGAACAGGGCTTCAGAGAGACACGTTTTGAGTTTGTGGCCAAGAACCTAAAATATCGGTTTCCATGTGCTGGATGGTGTGCGTCCTTTATGAAAGTATTCATAAACTGTATGTTTTATACAGTTAACGTTACAGACATAATGAGTCATGTTGTAGTGGTCAACATAAATGTGCCCCTTCTGTTATTAGAATGCTAAGCGGAGAAGCATGCTAAGCAGAGATTTAGTATCATTAATTTCTTGTGTGGCTAGCTATAGGGAGGAGATGTATGTTGCTAATTGGGATTTATGTTGTTTAGCGTAATGCCATGGTCATTTGATATGAGATGCTTGCACTCGTTAACTTCGTCACGTGTAACTTTAGGACTGCTATTTTTTTTACTAACAGTAATTCACGAAGCACTTTAGCCCTAAAAGTACAGTAGCACCTACGTCTGTGACAGCTTAAGGGAACTTGCATTGTAGGCATAACTAAGGGATGCAATAACACCACCAACAACCAAAACTAGCCTACTCATTGTCAACATGTACATGAAATGTAACGTTTCATGTGAATCAAATTAAAATGTTTTCTTTGCAAACGTAGGCATAGACGTATGGTGACAGATTAATTTAATAATGCTGCTGTGTGAATCACGGTAAGCGTGCAGGAAGTGGCCACTTCTTAATGGGACCCACTGTATGGAAGTGGGCTAAGTAAAATAGAGATGTTTTAAATAAGATAAGGTTAATCAGAATTCTACGATATGCCCGCTTGACAACGGCAGAGATAGAACTGGCCTTTGGCCATAGCAACCATCCATTTAGAACGATTGGCCTTCATAGCAACCAAAGATCTGAGCTGTGTTGCAATGTGAGGCAAAGTATAGAACGGTGATGAAACATACAGAGACAGGTCAAGAAATATAGTGCAATGTAGACAGTAGTATACAGTTGATTTACAGACGGTGGTTTAGAGTAATATGAAGTATTCCTTTATTCTGAGATACATCTGAGATAGGCTACATCAATAGGCTCTCAAAACAACCCCAGGCTCACAAAACAATCCCAAACAGACATAAGGTCTTTATAGAGCAAATCCATATAGATTATTTGTCAAATAAACCAGTAAAACATAATTTGTAGGATGGAATATATAACATTCACACTCATAGCTCATATATTTTTTTAAATAAATCAGTGAAAAAGTATCCTGACAAACAAGCAGCTTTTTAATGCCTTGGTCATATTTCATAATTTCAATTCCTCTGTAGGTTACCTGATAGCCCAGTTTGAGAGGCGCAAGACGCGTGACATTATTTATTTTTTGCAGCCAAGCACTGCTGTCATTTTATTTTATTGAGTTGATCTCAGTCATAGAAGCTAAATTCGAAGGCAGGCCAAAGGTAAAATCCAACGAATCGCATTCAACCCAGCAAGGCAATAGTAGAATAGAGCTTTTGAGGTATTGCCACTGCTCCAACACTGAAAGGCACTGTTAGAATGCTTGGATCAAGCCAGGTTCAACATAGCGTATATCACTGTCTGCTCACGTTGGTGACCGGACCAGGGCAAGCACACTTTCGCAGTTCCCTCCGGAAATGCAGTCTAATTATTTTTTGATTTCTTAAAAAGATTGAGCTTGGTCTGGTGAAAGCCAGACAAGCTATGGACCTCAGTTACGCAATGCAAGGGAACATGAATCAGCCTATATTTGCACGAACAACAACGGACAACAGCTCTTCAACTTTGGCCCGTTAAAATGGGTATGAACAGTCTAGCGACGCATTTTATCAAGGCCCATTTGGACATGTCGGTTATTTGCACCACTGGTTAGATATAAAACAGCATTTTGTTTCAGACTACTGTTACTTAATTTGTGCATTGACAATAAAGTATCACATGAACTAAAGATGACTAAAATCTTATGCAGAAGAAGAAACATTCACAAAAAATCCATCCATCCAAAAATGACCTTTGTTTTTGATAGCTGTTGAAAACGGCATGGAACTGACAGAGATGTTTTTGTTTATTAATAAATAAATAAATAAAAATATAACATTATGCTGATACCTTTTGCTTTTCCCAAACACAATGAAGCCTACAGGTGTAAGTGACCTTTCATCAATCCAGTTGCAATGGATGAACTGTGATGAACTGCCCTACTTGTGATTGTTTAGAGATTTTAAAGGTTTTATAACAATGCTACAACTTCTTTGGCTATTCTACAATCTATTCACCTATTCAGCGCTGTGCAGCCGCACACACACACACAGGCATGCCAAACAAGCATACACAAAAGTTTCAAGAGTGGGGGATGGAGTAAAAGATGGAGACAAATTGAAGTGTGATTTATTTTCGCGGAACGGATGTACAGGACTGAGCGGCGGTCATATTTTGTACCGCTATGCGGTACATCTAGTTTGCATATGATGTTTTATTGTCAACTTCTGTCTTGAACGATAGGTCAGATCATTTGCATAGTTATGTTTTATGGTCAACTTCTTTCTTGAACGATAGGTGGGATCATTTGCATAATGTTTCTGCATGTAAGCCTGTTTCCACAATCTGAAACGGCATATCTCTGTCTTTCATATTCAATTTTTTTTCATTCTATTCTGTTCATAATATTTTCTCTGTCTGATTCTGTTGTTCTCACTGCAGGACATATCCTTTTGTGCTTTGGCAGCTTTTCTGTGCCTGCGATCCTTACTACATTTAGTAAGTGAATTCTTAGAAATGGCTGGAGCTGGGAACTCAGCAGTCCGAGCAGGTTGCACATTGTCAGTGTGGCTCTCTTGTTCATCATTACACTCAGATGTAAATAACACTGGCATTAACTCATAAATCCATTCATCAGATGATTCAAGTAATGTCCAGAATGCAAGCAGATGATCAATCACGTCACTCAAGCTGACAAAGGTCAACATCACAGCAGTGCCATTGTTTGCTGGAAATCCATGAGGTGTTCTTGAATGTGGATCAAAAACTCCATAATTATCATCATCTCTAAACAAAGCTATTGTTGCGCTACCTACAGTTAGCGGTGCAAACTTTACATCATTTGACAAACAATGCAGTCTTTCAGAGAGCTGTAGGAAGTCCACACCATCAGGTCCATCTTGCCTCAGATAACCATATCGTGACGGGCACTTCTCAATATGATACATCTGTCCATGGATCTCAACACTATCAGGTAATTCATCAAGAGCCAAGTGGTTGGGTGCTTCATTGCCTCTCGCGCTCAACCTTACCAGTGCTTCACTGTACATCAAGTTACCCTTTAGCAAAACGTAGTCAAGATCATCACTGTTGAGCTCAGTTCTGTAATGGAGAGTTGCCAGAAATACCAGGGAATTGCAGGTGCACTGCTTGTTACTGTTGTTCCCATACCATACATCACGTTGGCTATGAGTTGCTTGAACACATGTGATCGCTCTCTGCTCCATGTTCATGCGGAAAACACTAGTTACCTCATTTACCTGTTCTCTCTCATTCAAGTCACTCTGGTCTAATGAAGACTGATGTGGTTCAACTTCAGAGAGGTCCAACTTAGCCAACGTCTCTTTTGAGCTTCTGAACGACGGCCTTTCCTTGGCATGTTTCAAAATGCTACAATCTTTGCTTAATATAGTCTACTGGTCAAGTTAAGTCTAATATTGGTTGTACAAATTATTGCTTATCAGATTATACAATAGCACTTACTGTTCTACTCACAGGTTACTTAATGAACTTAATCTGAGTATATAAAAACAGTTAGATGAGATTAAATGTTAATAAACTCAATATACAAACACTAGTATTTATTTCAGTGGTTTATTACAATAATTAGTGGGCCCAAAAATGAAATGTTGCTAAGCAAAGAATTAAAACAAATTAATTAGAATATGCTTGACACCCAATAAATAACAAGCTGGCTGTCAAAAGTACAAAATGACAATTTTCACCTTCACACACAATATTTAGTTCAGTTTAATTATTAAATTATGAAACTATCCTCAATTTTATCTTAATGCGTATTTTGTTTATCAGTGGCAATTGTGAATATGGCACTGGAACTGCTAGGTAGAGGTAACACTTGATGACACTGATGAAGAATGAGAGGAAGCTCTTGAGATGATCAGTTTTATGCAGAACTAGGATGGAATGTCGAAGTCCTCACACAGCCCAGGTTCAGTCTTGTAGCACAGCCCAGGTCTAAAAGTAGGTATCCAACAGCAAAGACAACTTTGACAGATATTATTAAAATATATAAACGTTTGACAGGTATGTATAGTTCACGGTAATAGTTCTCTATGTTAATAGTTCACAGGTAGTTCTCAGTATAGTTCAGAGTCTTTATAGAGTATGTGCTGTCAGAAAGTGGTCAATTCTTGTCGGAAATATGTTTGCAGGTATGTTATGTTCTGTTGGTTCAGAGTCTCAATATGATTCAGAGTAGTATTCAGAGTATGTGTAGCCAGGTATGTGTGATAAGAAAGTGGTCAATTCTTGTCAGAAATATGTTTGCAGGTACGTTCAGAGTGGGATTCAGAGTCTCAATATGATGATATGATTCAAAGGGGGTTTCAATCTCAAAAGAGTTCAGTAAATCAATCAAATCTCAATCAATCAATCAATCTCAAAATGAGTCAGAGTATAGTATGTGCAGTCAGATATGTTCTCAGGAAGTGTTAGGTTCTTATCGTAGATATGTTTGCAGGTAGGCGTTAGTGGGATATGAGTGCAGTGCAGTGCAGTGTGTGCAGAGGATGACAGGCACAGTGTCACATGTAACAGGCAGACACGACTGACAGGGCTGGTCTGGAACAAGCCTAAAAGGCAAACAAAAAAATACACACGGCAACATTGCTGCTTTCTCGGTTCTATCAATTTCAGCAATAGGTTGGTTTTAGTGATGTAGGATGAATTAAGTGGAGTGAGCAAAGAAAACTAATACAAAATTCAGCACAGCTGTATATTATGCAGAGCAGGAGCAGATTTTGTAGGCAGCTGATCATTAGATTGTCGTCACCTTTTATGGGTTAAAGAAAATCCCAGGACTTATGTGATGGTTGATTGTTATGGTTATATGATATGATGGTTGCTTTTAATAAAAAGAAAAAGTTTGGACACATTTGTAGTTGTCAATGCTGATATGGTAGGCACTTAAGAATATGGAGGACTGAGCATTCTGACATCAAGACAAGCAACCTGCAAATCAACTAGTTTAACTAGCTTGCTAGTTCTGTCATTCAAATTGCCTCCATAGGTTACAATAAGTCTACACACACCAAATCAGTGAAGTAGCTATTTTTCTTCCCCATCAAGTAAAGCACAGTTTACATGTTTGTGTAAGCAAAAAAAAAGTGTAAGCAAGCAGCATAGCAGTAAAAAATAATAAAAAGACCTTAAAAGTCTGCAGCACAGCAAGGGAAGAAAGGATGGGAGATGGGAGTCTTGATGCAGTGTTTCTGTGGCAAAGACTGCCGCAGCACAAGGGAAGGTGGAGATGGAGGGAGTCTTTAAAAAGACAATTGCTTTCTGTTGTGAATAAAGAAAATTGTGTGAAACCGTGACCACTGCTATAACATTACAATGCAACACAATTATGTTAAATTAACAAAATGCAGCACAACCTCTCATTTGTGTGACCAAGTAGTACCTTTAGGTTAAATAGCATAACATGTACTCGACACAAATATTAGGGGCACACTTAGAAATAAGTCTGTAACATTATAATCAGACAAGAATTGGGCCAGTATGTTGATAGGCTAAGAATTTCTAGATAAGTCTATTATTTTTCCGCCACCATAAAGTTAGAAAATATGTGATAGCATTGGATTCAGGGTAGATTTTTGTGTTTTATCATCCTGTTGTCCATTGCCCATATGCCTATGGAGGTTCATATTACGGGCATGTTGGCAAAATCTAGCCGGCCTTAGGTCATGTAACGTTAACGTCCTAGTTCAAGGCATACCGTCAAACGCTTCCGTGTGGCGTTAACGTTAACCCTTTCATTTCGGTCGTGGTTTTGCATTGTGGCCCCGACCTTTCTGTGTTGCCGCAGTGTTATAGCATAAACTATTGATAGTTTCCAAATGTCAGACTTCACAAGTCAACTACACTACTACCTGACCAACTGTGGGGCATAGTTCATAGACGTTGTTTTTCACAACACATACATCGAATAAAAGGGATAATGAATGTCACACAAAATACATGTCTAGTTAAAGTAGCGCTAGATAATAGCTAGACCGGTTAGTTGGTTAGTTAGCTGCCAAACTTCATTCCAAGACAACGTAACGTTAGGAAGCAATGTAGCTACGTTTCCATAATTTCCAAATGGCAGACTTCACCAGTTAACTATAACGTTACTACTAACGTTACCCGACCAATTGTCGGACATAATTCATAGACGTTGTTTATGTAATAATTAATGTCACACAAAGTACATGTCTATTTAAAGTAAATAATAGCTAGACATAACGTTAGTTAGCCACGTTAGCAGCCAAACTTTACCTCAGATAGCGAGCAATGTAGCATAGCTGCTAGAAGTCCTAACTTCTACGTTTCGATAATTTCCAAATGACAGACGTTGAGTCAGCTAACGTTATGATACTACCCTACAAATTGTCGGAAACAATTCCTAAACATTGTTTTTGACAACATATACGTTGAATAAAAGTGATGTGATTAGAGTAATTAGCGTGGTCGTTAAGGTTAAAGGTAGCTAGTGCTAGCTCGAAAGTTAATGTTAACGTTAGCTAGTCGCGTACCATGTTCATTTAAGCTATCGATACAAAGAACGCTGTTAACCTTACCAAAATACCTCTAGTGTTAACGTTAAGAGAATAAAACTTACTTTTGTGGTAATGTGTAAACTCCCGCTAACTTCAGGGCGAAGTTTTTGAAGGCTCCAAAACTTGACAGAGGCGACGAGACCACTCAGTCAGCTCAGGTACAACGAGAGTGAAGCTAGTGGAGTAGACGAGGGATTGATTCCGAGTCAAAGTAAAGGTGTCAAGCGCGAGACTAAGCAACGTCATTGACTGAAGAGCATGGGCAGGTTTGGTGAAGTCAGGTCACTTAATGCACAACAGAGTTGATCCAAAATGCTTTAAAATAAACAAAATAGTAAAAATAAACAATAATAATATCAATAATAATGGGATTAAAATAAAGTAAAACAAAAATAAAACAATTGTCAGCAATCAAAATGATGGTGGTTTAAATAGACAAAAAGAAAATGATATAGGCCTAGTGTATTAATCAAATCAAATTGAAGGCTGGGCAGTTAAAATAAACGAGGAACATTATCAAAGAATATTAAAGGCTAAGGAAAAAAGTGTAATCACACTTCTTAGTTCCAGTGAGTAATCTAGCAGCAGCATTCTAGATCTAGAGTTGAGCAAACCAAAATAAAGTGAGGTACAATAGTCAAGTCTAAATGCATGTAATGAATGCGACCAGAGAGGGTTTAAAGCAAAATATTGCACTTGATGCAAACACTCCAGCAGACAGTTTGGAAGTGAACATACAGTGGGTCCCCGTTAAGTTTGGACGGGTTCCTTCATGAATCACGCACCCCATTTTCTCGGCAGAAATGGCACAAACTGCAGTTGACACAAACAACCACAAGGTGTCACTTGGGTGCCACTACTATTTTTGATGCGACTGACTTACTGCTTCCATGACGCAGCGGGGGCACGGGAACTTAAATTGATCACGGTAGTTTAAGCTTACACTTGACAAAACATTCTAATATGAAAATGTAGATGCAATTGTTGTAAAATGGTGCAGCTTCTTTAAGAAAGCACCTTGTGCAGGGATGGAGAGAGAGAAAGCGAGAGGGGATAGGCCTACAGTATGTGTGTTAGAACTTAGCGTGTGGAAAAAGTACGTGCTGTTGAGACTGGAGCGAGTCATATTCAAAATAATGCAAAAAAAAGCAATTATCCTCATTCATTGCAACCAAAGCATGCCTGCTTGCCGACGTTCAAACGAAAAATATATCAAAGCACCTTTTGCGTTTGAATGTAGCACGAAATTTTTTTAAACAGCTGGACAAATGATTTAGCTAATTGATTATATAACCTGTACACCAGCAATTGTTGAACATTTACCTGTACAAGTACATTGACAGTAGCCCAGCCTAACAGCATGTTGTAGGCCTACTGTAGAAATTTCTCTTAGATTGCAACCGCAACATGCCTGCTTGCCAACGTTCAAACGACAACGAAAAAGATAATAAAACAAGAGGGTTGAGTCTGAATGACACTGAGTTTTTAGACACTGAGTTTTTGTAGTTAAGAAATATTTTCGTAAAAAAAAAAGGTGATTCTTCAATCTCCTTCACTGACGCCTATGGAAAAGGCTTAACGTCCCAAAACAACGATCAATGATCATCAAATTTCTCTCTCACATTGCTCCTCATAACCATCTATAAAAAAGTGTTTTTTCTTTTCTTTTTGAGCACATCTGAATCCCAGGACATAACGCACTGGACCTTATAATAGGCTCGAGATATAATTCCAAAGGGGGCAGATAGGGGCCACTGCACTTAAAACTTAAAAAGATGAAGCTTTCCGAACTTTGAAATTGCGATCAGTGACTGGCATCGGGTGAACGAAGCTTTTCGAAGTTGAACAGGCTATTAAAAACTATTTGCGCACCTCCATGTCACAGGAGAGACTGGGCTCTCCCTTCTATGAAAAAGACGTTAGGCTACCTGCAAACTGGCCTATGATTTCATTGCTGAGTTTGCGGCAAAGCAAGAAAATGTTTTTTTTCCTAAGTCAGGATATGGCGAGTCAGTGTCATTTATTTGTCCAATGTTAGCCTATAGATACAGACCAGTACATCTTATCAATAGTTTGAATGTCGTGTGTGTTTCTGCTCATTGACAAATACCGTTCAGCACAATGATTCATGCCCAATTAATTCCCCCTGTTAAAGTGTTCGCCTTTGTTACACTATTTGGTTTCGTGATGTAGCCTATGATAAACACCATATGGCAAAATATGTGACTCAGCTAATGTTATAGGCTATACAATTGAATTTCCCCTCTTAAAGGCAAGCTGGTGTAGCTTATTAGACTAGGCTACTATTAAAATACACCGACGGTAGCCTTGGCTATGTGTAAAGTAAGCTATCGCATGATTTCATGCACGTAAGTGAAAAGGGCCTTGCATCTGTCAAGTTCGCACAGGGCCCTGCAGCTCCTCCTAAGACAGCGAGGAAAAAGTTAAAATACGATAAACCCGGGAAAAGTTGACAGGTTTGTTTCGGTCCCGGTGATTATTTGTGAAATTGTGCAAACGACAGCCTTTTCAAGGCATTTCAAGGAAGGAGTCGTAGCATGCAAGCTCCCAAATTGACCCAGTAGCCTAAGGCATCAATAAATTGTTGGGACTGGGGGTCATGCGTTTTTTCTCAATCACTTTGGAGGGTCATAGAAAAAATTCTTGCTGGCGAGGGAGGGTCACGTCTTTTTTGACTAACGCTCCCAAAACTCCTCCGGTAGCCCATTAAATAAATAACGAACAGTCCCTAATTGATTAATAGCCTAGGCCTACACCAGCAATTGTTGAACATTGACCTGTACAGGACATTGACAGTAGCCCAGCCTAACAAGCAAATGTTGCAAAATACATCAAAAGACGCAATTAATCAGAAATAAATAATGTAATCTGCATCGCTTTATTTAACAAACTGCAAGCAACAAGAGCATTGAGTTCGCTGTAAGGCCAAACCCAAGAGCAAAGCCTATCTGTTAAGGCAGTCGATAGGCTATATAACGAGCTGTGTGCCTGGAAAGACGATAGATGACGGCTCTGGTCATCCCATACCCTCCCCCCACTTCCTGTAGCCTACCATTATGAAGGCCTGTAGCCTAAAACAACTCGTTGCCGTTTTGTGACATTAAGCTTTTTCACGTTAAGCCCCCCTCCCCCATCCCCTTCTTTCACAAGCAGTGGGGGAGCGCGGGGCACAAAGTAACACTTTTTGGTAGACAAAGGAGGGTTCTCCGCGCTTCTGTCGTTTGGCCACAATCCGTTGCAACCAGGCCAGGACAGATATTTTAGAGAGGAGAGACGCCGGTGCAGCTCAGATGTCTTCTTAATTTTCTTTATTCTTTAGTAAAAGGTGCAGAACATTATTAAACTTTGACTAACATTTCGATGTGTCGATGTTTTTGACTAACGAACATCGAAACGTTAGTCAAAGTTTAATAATGTTTGCAATATTGAACCAACTTGTATGTAAATCCAAACAGTTCTGCAACACTGTCTATGTAAGATATGCCAGTTTAAATCATATGAATCCTCTGACACAATAAGCAAAGTGAAAATACAATAAGCAAGGTGGTTCAGTGAGTAGGCCTATTGTGCTGATATACTGTTGAAGTAGGTCTAATCTATTTTTTTTTAGCTAGGTGGTCCATGCATTTTTTATTGGTTAAGTGGTCCTCCGTCTGAAAAAGTTTGAGAAACACTGCATTAACCCACTCGACCGTCAGACAACGCTATCTGCTTCGAGTAGGCCTATTGGGTAGGACTGTAGCCTACACTGGTTGCTGTGGCACAGTCTTGAGTGACCGAATTCGTTTTTCTTTGCCATATGAATGCTGTCATTTTGTTAACATTACTGTTAAGGAGATGCTGTAGGCAAAGTCTATATTTCAACCTCGTTAGTGTAGTAAAAAAAATCAGAACTATTCACAAGGTTTCTGGGCAGCATATTTATGTTCTGTTAGCAAGCAAACTTCTCATGACTACCGACAAAGTAGCCTACTGCCAGCTGACGAAGCTCTCATTTTAAAACATTACTGAGAGACAGACACTGTACAATCAAGAAATCTTGCCACTGAATCCAAAACTATGTTTAACATTATGTACAAGGCTTAGGCTACAGTGGACTAGCATGTTGCATGGGCTGCTAAAAACACAGAGAAACGCACTGAAAACTCGGCCAATCACAGCCCTTGCTGTCGAATGCGCTGTCTGGTTCGACCGTGGAACTCCACAGCGGACTATGCTGCCCCCAAGCGGCTGCAGTTGTACTTACATTTCACCATTCACCATGATCGTGAATGAAGTGTCAATTTTTAACTGGGACCCACTGTATACTTATGAAAGTGTTGTTTAAGAGTTGTACAGTGGGCAGTGCTTCGACTTGGCCAGCTTCACTCGCGGTCCACGTGTGGGATCACGCGACTTTATTTGTATACAACAACCCAAACAACCGGTAGATGGCTCAAGTGAGCAGGGTGTCTCGTATAAGGAAAAGGAGCCTGGAAAACCCTACACAGACTTCACTACAGACTTTAGCAGACTGGTTTAGAAATAATTTAATAGCCAGAAATATGCCTGCCCTGCCCTAATAAAGAAATATTTGGTTAACTGCGAGTGAATCCCGTTTGCAGCCGTAGAAGAAACGCAGGACAAATTAAACATTCTGGTTTTCTCCGAGTGAAACGATGATAGACAGACATCATTTGGACAAAATATAGAGCGTATTAACCTCCGTTGCTCAGCCAAATGCCTTCCTGTTACGTCCTGTTATCACGGAGTTACAGGCGATAAACGATTTTTGATGGTCACAAGTTTACTTCATTAGCGGTTTATTTATTTTTATTATTATTTTATTATTAAAGAGTGTTTTTCATTTAAAGGTTTGACTTCGTGCTTATTCAGTAGAGCAGGGGTCCCCAACCTTTTATGTACCATGGACCGGTTTGATTCCTATTTCTTTTTCACGGACCGGCGGGGGGGGGTTCGGGGGTTCCATGTTCCATATGTGTTGTGCATGCATTAGTTGAAAAGAACTAGCTCCAGTTATGTATGAACAGTGAAGGTAACGATCTCTTGTGAAAAACGTGAACTTGAAGAAGTGAAAATTGAACAATATGAACTATGAATATTGAACAACTTGAAGCTACATCTATAAGTGTGAACATGCTTAACAAAATATGGGAACAAAACATGAGATCTAAACGTGCATTACGAATATAATCAGTGGGAGCCCTGCTTGTTTCCCTGCAACAAGAAGCTTCCATCTGGGGGTGATGGAAGACAGTGACACCCTCAGTGTGTTTGAAATGTGCAGTCGATTGCGCAACCCGGAAACCCGGCCTCGCATAGATACGTGGTGGGAAACGTTTTCAGCGCTTTTACGGCTATCTCGGGATATTCTGCTTTGGTTTTGATCCAAAAACCCGCCAGAGAGGTTTCCTTATACACACTCTTAAGACCACCGTCATTTGCAATTTCGATCAACTGCTCTTCCTCCTGCGCTGACAAGTTAGGACTATTCGGGATATTGACAAATGGGTTGCGGACCCACTCATTGGTTTGCCGTGGATCTTTGGAGGATGGGAAGTAACGCTCAAACTCATTTGAAAGCGCAACAAGGTGATTGCGCACCAGCTGCGAGAAAAAGGGCCCTGCCTCAGTCTCTCCCAAAACCCCCACTACTGTTTGGAACATATCAAATACACCCCGGTCCACTCGTCGTCCCCATAAATCAAGCTTGCTTTAAATGTAGCGACTTTATCTGCCAGTTTAAAGACAGTCGTCATTCTCCCCTGGAGTGACAGGTTGAGGTCATTAAGCAACCCGAATATGTCACACAGGTAAGCGAGTTTTGACACCCAGTCCTCATCACTAAAATGTGCAGCTAACGGTGACTTTTTTTCTGCTCTCGCAACTCAAACACTCTGGCCAGTGACCTGCTAAAGATGCTTGTTTTTTGTTGCTCATTCTAGCAGTTTAGCTAACTTCGTGTGACACTACCGTTCGCCAAGAACTGATCAAGTGAAGTGAGCTGACCTGAGGCTGCGCAGCGCTGAAGGCAATATGTAAAAGTGTTGAAGGCGGGACAGACAGACGTAAGAAAATAGACCTTGCAAAATGCAAACATGCGTGCAATCAAACAACTGCATATAGGCCTATGCCATGTAAAAACGTGACATTATTGCGAATTAAATTTAGTTTAGTTTGCATGCATTTTTTTTTAAACTCATGTCGTAGGCTACGGCCCGGTTAGGAATGTCCTGCGGCCCGGTGGTTGGGGACCGCTGACATAGACCAAAAGTAATCAAAAATTAATGTTTACTTATGAATATAACTTTTTTGTTAAAGGTCTATTTTCGAATGCAGAACATAACCTTTTGTTTCTGAGAATTTATACATTTATTTGAGTAGTTTTGATCTTTTGAATGACAAGGAATTAGCTTCAAGCTACTGGGGACACAAAGTCAACTGAAAATATACCTTTCCAACCATATCTTTCTATGATGGTTGGTACAGCTTCCCTACAGTCTCAGATAGCAGTCTCGGATGGGAGACACTTCATGAGTGGGAATATCCCAGGACATTACATATTACGCGAGTATACCCTTTACCAACACCACTCTCATTCATGCTGTATATTCTGTTCATTTGCAGGTTTCAGAGAAGGCTGGTAGAGCTCTCTATGAGTGTGAGCTGTGGGAGATAACCAAGAACTGACAACCACCTACAGAAGAGGTGGAGATAATGGCTCTCCAAGAGGAGGTTGTGAGTCTGAAGGCTTTTATTCAACAAGGTTTGTAGAGTGTTTTCATACAGATGTGAACTTTTACATTAAAATGTACATGTTTAACTTTAATGAAATAGCAGCTTCTTGGTTGTACAAGTTTAGTAAAAATTTGAGGATGAAACTAACTTTTCCTTTCAGTGTGTATCTGTGTGCTTCTCTCTTCTGTGTATATGATATAATAGTTGTGTTGTCTCATTTAAAAGTGGTAGGCTGTCTGTGTGGACTGCTTCCCATTTTCGCCTCACCATCATAGATCTTTTCTGTGTTAGTAAACTGTAACTATTTGAGGTCCTAATTGATTGTGATATTTTTTAGGAGGCACTTAGAGGGAATGAGAGCATCGTCTCCAGCAGCATCACAGTGTGGGGCGGAAGCTGCACAGATCAGAACAGGAAGACCCTCCAGCGCACTGTTAACACAGCTAAGAGGATCATTGGAGCACCACTCCCCTCCCTGCAGGACATTTACACCACCCGCAAAGCACTAATGATTGTCAAGGATACAACCCACCCTGCACACGAACTGTTCAGCCTCCTGCCCTCTGGAAAGAGGTACAGGAGCCTCCGCTCCTGCACCACCAGACTGGCAAGTAGCTTCATCCACCAAGCAATCAGGATGCTGAACACTCTACCCACTCTCCCATCACTGACAGCCCCCCCCCCCCCCCACCCACCCACCCCCAACACCGCCCTGTGGAACTGCACTGTGACTGCGCAGCCTAATGTGTTGCTGCTTCACATCAAGCCTGATATACTTGAAATTACTGCATATCAATGTAAATATACAGGTCACACAAGCACAAGTTTAAACTTCATGTAACTGTTAAGACTATATAAATATACAACACAACTACCTCTATTTTTTTTTATATATGTCCTATATTTCTATTTTGATACATACATGTTATGTATATGTCCTGTTATGTTTATTGTCTATGGCTATGTCCATAGTATGTCTATGTCTGTATTTAAAGCATGTCTATGTCTGCATGGGAAAGTAAGAAACGAAATTTCAATTCTTTGTATGACCAGTGCATGTAAAGAAATTGACAATAAAAGCCGACTTGACTTGACTTGAATGCCTGGACCCTGAGAGGACTAAGACGATAATTGGTGAGTTTATTTTATTTGTATGTCTTTCTCTCCAACTCACTTTGTATTTATCTCCAATTATCGTGATAACACAACAGTGTTTCTGCACTTTAGCATCTGTATTTGTGTCACTAATATTTTGCATGTTCTATTTGTATATGTTCTGTCTTATTCAGAGGCCACCCTGAAGCAGTTCCCAGGCCAGACACTCACTCCAGATTGCTGGGCCAGGCAATAAATGCCAAAGTGACATAACTGAGGTTCCATAACAAAAACAAAGATTTTCAATAAAATAGAATAAAAGATAACAGAAGTGTTGTGTGTTTCTTCCTCTTTATACTGATACTATGGTTAATTTTAAGTAAACACAAGTGAAATATTTAATGATCAATGCAGAAAATATCAAACCATAGTAGAATATGAACTATATTAGAGAAATATATGTCTGAAATATATAGATCATGTGATCAGAATCTTCATCAAGGGTCATGTGATCATGCTTCCTACTGCCATATATTTAAATATATTTAATTATATGCATAAAATATAAGAAAGTGGCCAATATTGAATGTTTACTTATATTTTGAAATATATTGATACATACATGGAAATATTTCACATAGATGTAAATATATTTATTTAACATAGATGTGCTTATACTGGAATATGTTCAAGCTGCATATATGTGAATATATATTTTTTCTGTATGGGTATAGTTATTTTACGTTGTGGATGTGGATTATGGGTTATTGAATGCAATTCAACACTGCTGTTTTCTGTTAACATTAGCAATCGGTGCAAAAGAATAGCAATCCTTTCTCAGGTTGCTAGCTAGCAATGCTATTTCTGATTATGCTTAAACTGGGCTTGCTATTTATTTTAGCCATCAGAGATATAGTCAGGTAACGTTAGCCTATTAGCCTAATTTGCTTTGCATTTCAGGACGCTTTTTTGGCATTTGTTATCAATTATGATCAAACGATCTAATTGTGTAGTGAAAAAGTAACGCAACAAGTGACACTTTCACAACGTAATGAAATGATGAGTGGGAAACGGCACTTGGTAACACAACAAAATGTTGGGTTAAAAATAACCCAAATATAACCCAGCCGCTGGTTAACTATTGGACCAACACCACATTGAGTTATCCTAACCCAATGGTCTGGGTACATTATTAAACCCAGCAGATTGGGTATGATTCTAACCCAAAACACTGGGTTATATCAACACAACGTTAGTTAAATTGGCACAATAGACTGGGTAAAGGTAACCAATGTGCTGGGTTATAACTATATAAATGTTGAGTAAAATTCACACAGTATATTGGGTATAGATTCAACCCAAACCACTGGGTTATATCAACAGACCTGCTAGTTAAAATAACCAGTTGTCGGGTTTTCTAAACCAAGTATTTGGGTTGCATTGAGAGAAAATGGGCAACAAATAGCCATGCAATGAAATAAAACAGTTCGACATAATTATTTATTTGACAGTTTACTTTATTTTTGAATGGATAGCCTACTCTAAAAGCAGCATCAGCATGTGATAAGTTACTTCCATGAAGACAGCTAGATTCCACGGTCCATTTGGGGGTCAGCCCTGTCAATCAAAGAAAGAAAAAGAGTAAATTAATCACTGCAGAACTTTAGATCAAGACTTTCACGAACCATGATCAGTGAATGATGTTGACAAACATTAAAAATTCGGAGACAAAATATTAGCGCAACACACTCGGAAACCATGACCACCTCATGGAGTTGTTTAACAGCAGACTGACAAACATACGTTCAGTAATATTAACGTTAGTGGCAGTGATAGTTCTCATGTTAACACATTCAGTTAGTTAAATTCAAGTTGTCTGTAACGTTAATGTTACCACCAAAAACCACCCAGTAAGTTACATGGCTATAATATGAAGCTACCCTGAATGAATTAATATGTTGTTTGGCATGATGATTACCGTACGTAGAGAGACTACTTCGACTGTATATACCATAGACTGTATATATAGAACTGGACAGTGTGCCTGCATTCTACAGTGTTCTATGGAATTGAAGCCGCCGAGGCGACGCCATCTTGGAAAATTTGGAGCCAATTTGAAGTGCGGCTGCGCAGCAAAAGTTGAGGCATGCGCAGTGAAGAGGAGTCGCGGTCAGGCACGCCCACTCAGTTGCCACTCAGCGAGTTAAACACGCCCCTTGTCAAGTGAAACCCGCCCCCTTCTCCTTTCCACAACGCAGGTCGACTCGGCGCAGAAGGCTAGCTGGCTGGATGAATTTTGCGGCTGTGAGTTAGCTAAACAGTACAAACAACAATCGGTTTGTTCTTTTCTGGTAAGTGTTGCGTATCAATTGAAAAGTTTTTTTTTGTCTATTGGTGTTCTTAAATACGTCTAAGAGAGCTTATTATGTTGATTATAGACTGTGACAATTTAGTATGGTGAATACTAATGAGCTAACAACAGAAATACGGACAGCGAATTAGATGCTAACGTTAGCAGCTACATTAACGTTACCGTTAACGGGAGGCTAAGTTAGTCGTTGAAGTGAAGATTAGCACACAGCTCCCGTAACAGTCGATGCATGATATACTTGGTTTCATTAGTTGTTGCTGTTTTCAAATATCTCAATCTTAATGTATGCCATCTCAACATGGAGTAACCATTGACCGTACATGGGGATTAATAACACTAGACAGTCAGTACAGTATATTATGTGATAAAGCAACGGTATGATGTGATAAAGCAACGCAAGTTAACGTTAACGTAATGTGAAGCATGGACCTCATCAACCCGTCATGTTAATGTAACTACTAGCCAGTTTGCCAGCGTTGCATTTTTTCTAACGTTAACGACAGACACTTGTTAGAGCTACTTCTGTGATGGTAGGTCGGTAGCATAGACTGTAAAAAAAAAAATAGATCGGTAGGTCGGTAGTTGTAGACCGCATAAGTGAATGATCGATAAATGAAACGTCTGCATTAAACACTACGCCAAGAACCAGTCACTTCCCAGGGATATCGGTGAACATTTGAGAAAGACCTTAGTTTGTCATCTAACGTCCATGATCAGTCATACTGATAACGTTATTTTTCAAGCTGACGCAAGTTAATAACATTCACACCGCATATTTAAATGTGTAGTTAACATTAGGTAGGCTGTAAAGTTTATTGCACACACATATTTAATTAATTGGTATTACTAGTGGTGTTGAGTGCCTGATTAGATGCTTTGTAATGTTGTAAAATTGTCTGACTAACTTTATTGTAACTTTCCTTTTTGCAGGTAAGATATGGGTGATGGCTGAATGTACTGGAGGTGGCGGCAAGGTGGTCTCCATGATCTACATTAGTCTGCAAGCAAGGGAATGCCTACGTGAAGTGGTTTGGCTGGAGTGGTCTGAGGTGGCATGTCCTCCCCCTTTCTCCCCTGACATCCATCTCCCTGACCTCATCACCCACCGTCACTGGATCAACATGAAGCCCCTTATACATGGGACATGGCAAAGCACCACTACGTTCTGAAAACACATGACTTTCAATAACTTGCGTGGCACCAAGAAAAGTCTGCCGCTGCTCTGAACCTTCTGTTAATGTGACCTCATTCATACTTGAGTCTGTACACATCCCTTTGTTTCTATTTTCTTTATTGATGTCACCCAAACTTCAACTTTCTGTATGCCCCTGAACTCACACAAATTGTAAATTGCAATGCGCCATTTAACCAGTGGTGTAGTCTAGTTAGTTAGTTGTAGTGGTGGGTATACTGTGAGCAACCCCAAATGTTATTAAATACGTATCCTTGCCTATTTTAAATGGGTATACTGAGATGATGATGCTTTTTAAATGGGTTTACTGTGTAGTCCTGTGTAGTCCTGTGTATCACGTAGACTATACCATACCACGGTCATTTAACTGCCTTGGTATTTAAGTCAGAGGCCATTGCTTAGTATTTAACTGTAGCCTACACAAAGATGTAGACGTTACTAAAATAATAATTATTTGTTGATACTAAATCAATATTGAATGTTTTTTTTAATTTCTTTTGTGTGATATATCATTCAGAATGCTGTAACATGACTGGTCTTCAATCAGCCAAAGAGGACACATCGTAACTCCTCTCCTAGTTACTCTCCATTGGCTCCCTACAGTAGCCAGAATTAAATTTAAATCTCTCATATATATCTATAGGACACTGACTGGATCTGCTCCTTGTTATTTTAATTCAATGATCAAGATATACATCCCCAACCGCCCACTGCGGTCTTCTGATGAGCTTCAGTCTTAAACGCTAGGTCAAATTCAAGACTCTTTTCCTCAGTGGTTCCATGTTGGTGGAATGAGTTGCCCAGTGCTCTTCGTTCTTGTGATAGTTTTTGGTCTTTTAAGCTCTTCTTATACATTATGGTTTGTATGCAGTAGTACTGTTTTATTTTCATTATAGGCTGTTGATTAATTTTACATTTTTTATTATTGATATTCTCTTTAATGTAGTCTTACCATGTTTTTGATATTATTGATTGAATGGGCATTATTATTTATTATTGCTTTCCCCCCTCATTGTTTATTTCATTAGGCTATTGATTGATCCCTGTTTTAAGTATTATATTGTTTTGTATTTGTTAAGGGTAACCATAACCATCATCATCATAATGTGGTATTTTCTTATGCACTTGAAACAAAGAATAAAAATGTTTCTTTAAACGTAGTACCACTTTAAACACATCACACACTGAACAGCAAAGTAGCTTCCTGATTATGTGTAAAATGTTTACAGAGTATCCTGATGTAGTAGGTCCATGTTCTCATATTTTTACAGCTGACATGAAGGCTGCAGCATTACATTTTTTATTTATAATGGAGCACCCTCTCTGGTGAAAGACTAGCAAGCCTGTGGTAGAGGCATACGATTACAGACATATTGAGAGAGCCTATCAATGAGTTGTCACAGTTTTCAATTTAGACGTATTATTTTGAAATGGGGTACGTCTATGCTGGGAATACCTGATCAAATCATACCAATGCAAAATGCTTCTCCAGCAGTGCAATCGCAGGTAACAACGATACCTTAACTCAGCATTTTCAGATACCGCTGTTATGAGCATACTAAGCAAATTGTCCATTTGTAACTTTGAATCCTACCTCACGTTAAGCTATGGTCCAATAATGTGTTCACTAAAACACAAGTAAAGTTATTTGTCGGGCTGATTCATAAATGGGCATACCGAGGTTGTCGACCTAGCAGGCTAGGTGGCGTTAATTGCCATTCGCAAAACTAAGCAAGAGTTGACGTTAATGAAACTTAACATCGCCTTCTCCAGTGACAGTGTATTCAAATGAAGTTGCAACGATGATGGCGGCAATCACTGGTTACGTTAAACCATTTGAAACAAGTAGGACTGTAAATTATGGGGACTATGGCTAACGTCACTTCGGATCAATATAGCAGAGCCCTTTTACTTTACCTATCAACTGGCTAATGCTAGCATGATGTAGCATGCTATGAGCTAATATACTTAGCATCTACGAAAGAACAGCACATATCTTTTTTCACAAAGAATCTGTAACAACTAACAACGATGTCTCTTACAAACAACTACACAATGTATGACTATCAATATGTATTTAGTCAGACTGATAAGATATAGCCTAATGATAATGACAGCAACACTTATTTAGGTTAGATTATGTGTCGAAATCAGGTGTCGTTAAAATAAGTGAGCGATGGCGTGGTAGTGTCTGCAGCCTAGACGGTAAAACATAATGGACAAAGCGTTGTGTCTGCAGCCAGCCAGCTGTCAATCATAGGTGTAAACACGCCCTTTTTAGATTTGTTAATATAACATTAAAAAAAATAATTTCAGCGAGAAAAGAAAAATTGTGTGTATTGAAGCATCTTGAAAACTATTTTTTCGAATAAAAAGTTGTTGATACAAAAATAGTTTTAGGTGAGAAAAGTGACACGGAAAGTTGGCTACTTGGCCATTGAAATACATGGGGATGGGCGGAGTTACACATTGTACTGCAGCCAGCCACCAGGGGGCTCTGGACTAACGCTCGCATCACTCTTAACAGACGGCACACTGTCCAGTTCTATATATACAGTCTATGGTATATACATTAGCTGACACACATGCTGCACTAACACGAAGCATTTGTTAGAGCTAGAAGCTAGCATACCAACCGTCTGCTAACGTTAACCTAGCCAGCTGTTGGTATGCTAATTTTAGTTCTTTGTAAAAGTTTGTTTTGTTTCTGTTCAGCAGTTCATACCCAGTCAACACAGAACTATGTTTTTAAGAGTCTGTCTTTGTGTAGATTTAACATTAACATGAGCAGTAATTGTAAGACTGTAAATTAATGTTAGTTAACGTTAGCTGGCTTGAATGTCACAATTCTTAACCTGCTTAGGCTGAACGAAATTGGCAGGCAGAATATCCATTCATATCACGAAGGTATCTCTGGGTGTAGGCTACTTTTAAAATCCGTCTGAATAATAATAATAAAAAAGTTAAAAGCAGATACATACCTTCCAAAATCGCCTGATTTCCACTGCATGTTGAAAGCTGCTGGACTGCATGGACGGTTGAAAGAATAACGATTTCCCCCGAACTCTCAAATAACTATGCAGCTGTGTTAAAGTTACCCTGGTGCTGAGTAGTGTGCTCACGTCAGGTGGGGGAGAGGAGGGGCGCTGTCCTAAACTATCAACCCAACAAGCTGGGTTACAGAAAATAACCCAACATGAGTAAAAACAACCCCACACAATGACCCAACAGTTTCAACTCAGCGTTTGGGTTGAGAAAATAACCCAGCATTTTTTAGAGTGTAAGGTGAACTTTGGAAAAACCCTGCAACTGAACGTGATATGATTTTGCTAAATTAGACAGCTTTAGATAGCTGTTCTATGCCAGGGGTGTCAAACATAAGGCCTGCGGGCCATGTACGGCCCGCACAATGTTTTTAAATGGCCCGCGGGTCAGTCCCTGTTTTTTTGTGTGTCAACCTGTCAACTAGCCTGGCGGGCCATCCTATATCATTGAAATGTATAGTCTGGAATCGAACCATTCACCTCGCTTAATCCAAGGGGCGGGCAGAGAATTGTCTTTCAAACTGCCTAGGCATGCAATAGGCCAGCGCTACGGCCATATCCGTATCCGGTCGGCAAATAGGCTACATCCTTCTTCGAAAGGAATGACTTAAGTGCATTGTGTTGCTCAACTTTCAAAGAAAAGCACAAGTCCAACTCCTCCAAAGACGCCAACACCGATTCAAACAACCGCTCTTCATTCGCCATAGCCACCTTCCTTGTTCACCGTCGCAGGACTGTCGTTATCAAGCCTTAAGACTCTAACAAAATAGAGCGCTGTGATTGGATGACGTCCACGGCGTCAGCCAATAGAAATTCCTATGGTTTGATACTAGACGTACAGGCTGAGCAAATTAATTTGCCGCCGCTAGGGTGTGTCTAGATTTCTAGGCTACCTGTCAACTGGCTATCAATCCCGCAAAACGTAGTTCCATCATCCACCTGCTAGATGGCGACAATCAAATTCTAGTAAACGGCTTGTCAACGTTCCAAATTCTTGCCTGAAGCGAGATCGCAAGCTAGCTACTTCATGACAGAAAAATGTTGTCTAAGAAAAGGAAAGTAGACAAAGAATGTCGTTTTTTTCAGGAAAAATGCCTACTTCTTCTGGGAAGTTAATAGTAAGCCAATGTTTAATATGCTCACAGCAAGTTGCTGTACCAAAAGAGTACAATATTCGCAGACATTACCAAACTGTTCATGCTGAAAAGTTCGACGTGTTTACTGGACAGCTGCGGGAGGATAAACTGAAAAAGTTGGTGGATAGCTTAAAAAAGCAACAGTCTGTATTCAGGAGGGGTTCTGAAACAAGTGAAAGCAAGCTATCTAATAGCCAGTGAGATAGCAGTCTTCAAAGTCATTTTCTGATGGAAAATTTCTGAATTTGTCAAGACTTGTATGGTGAAAGCAGCAGAGGTTGTATGCCCGGATAAGCGTCAGGCTTTCACCAACATTAGCCTTTCTCGAAACACTGTGGCCTCTCGAATTGATGACATGGCTGGACAGCTGACACAACAGCTTACTACAAGAATTCAGGACTTTGTTGCTTTTTCGATCGCTATTGATGAAAGTACAGATGTAACAGATGTAGCACAGCTGGCGATTTTTATTCGAGGTGTTGACTCCGCTTGTAACATCACAGAGGAATTTGTTGACCTGGTGGCCATGACGGACACTACTAAGGCTAGCGACATCTTTAGCAGTCTTGTCATGTCTTTGGATAAAGTGGGAGTGGACTGGGCCTGTGCTGTAAGTCTTGCGACTGATGGTGCACCTTCAAAGCTGGAGTTGCGGCCAAATTTGACGCAGTGTGGAGGTGGTGAGTTTTGGAATTTCCACTGCATTATACACAGAGAAGCACTGTGCTGCAAAACATTAAAAATGGACAATGTAATGTCGGGCAAATCATCGCCAATTTGATACGATTTGAACTGCGAGAACAAATAGCAGAATTTATGACTCGGAAAGGGAAACTGTATAAGTGTAAGTATATATACTTTTTTGATCCCGTGAGGGAAATTTGGTCTCTGCATTTAACCCAATCGGTGAATTCGTGAAACACACTGCACACAGTGAACACACAGTGAGGTGAAGCACACACTAATCCCGGCGCAGTGAGCTGCCTGCTTTAACGGCGGCGCTCGGGGAGCAGTGAGGGGTTAGGTGCCTTGCTCAAGGGCACTTCAGCCGTGGCCCACTGGTCGGGGCTCGAACTGGTAACCCTCCGGTTACAAGTCCAGAGTGCTAACCAGTGGGCCACGGCTGCCTGTGACTGAGTTAAGTGATCCAGACTGGATTTGCGATCTCGCATTTATGGTCGACATGACAGGGCATTTGAATGACTTGAATGTGACAATGCAAGGTCGGAACAAACTGGTTACTGACCTCTACGCCAGTGTTCGAGCTTTCCAGGGCAAACTTGGCCTTTGGGAAACACAACTGTCTCAAAGAAACCTTGCACATTTCCCCTCCCTAGCCTTGCAGTCAACTTCTGCTCCTCGCTTGATCCGGCGTTACAAGGAGAAGACTGCTGCGCTAAAGAAGGAATTCCACAGCCGCTTTCGTGAATTCCACCAACTTGAAAGCCGGTTCTCAGTGTTTACCTCTCCGTTCACCATTAGCGCTGCCGATGTCCCATTTACAGATATCCAGCTGGAGCTTATTGATTTGCAGTGTGACAACCGATTGCAGCAACATTTTAATACAGTGGATCTCGAAATGTTCTACCAGGGCCTTGGGTCCCGTTACCCCAGCCTGACTGCTTTTGCAGCCAAACTCCTCTGTATGTTTGGGACAACTTATCTCTGTGAACAAGCATTTTCCGTTATGAATTTAAACAAAACTGCTCTGAGATCTCGACTTACACACAGCCACCTTAGTCATATCATGAAAGTTTCAACTGTGCAGAAACTAAATCTTGATTTTGGCGAGTTGATTAAGAGCAAGAGATGCCAAATGTCTGGGAAAAGCAACTGAAATGCTCTCTCAAACACACACACACACACTCTCTCTCTCACACACACAGAGTACCATTCTTAGCCAGTTTCTTTTAGTGGTGAGCACAAGTGTTATGGGCATTGTTATGCACATTATTGACTGCAGTTTATTCTTATCAATGTCAGTCCATGAATGAATATTGATCAGTTGTTTACTAATAGGCCTAGAAGTTGCATTTGAAAATGTTACTGTTGTACAGTAGGCTATGTTTGTTTTTTATTTCAGCCACACTGTTTTAAAGTGGTTAGGGCCATTATTCACACCAATTTTGAATAAACCATACTGCAATACAGATTTCATGGTTGCACTTTTTGAACACATGTTCGCCGATGATGTGGCCCTCAGTAACCTATGAAAATGATGATGTGGCCCTCTAGGAAAATGAGTTTGACACCCTTGTTTTGGTCTTTACTAGTTGTTGTTCTATGCGGTCATTTCCAAGAGGTTCATACTAGGCCAAGGGCGACATCTGTTGGTGAAACTGCAATTAGAAAAAAAACTAAGAAATTCTGAATATTTGTTATTCCTTTGGTGGTGGTGGTTGGTGTGTGTGTGTGTGTGTGGGGGGGGGGGGGGGCTGATGGGCAGCGCCGGCCCTGATTGTTATACACTCCAAAAACAAAAAAAGGACTAAAATATAGCCCGTCTGTATGAGAGTTAAGGCATATAAACTAGTGCAATAACAATCACACAAGCTCTGAGAGCTTTGAAACTTGGCATGTTTGTAGTCAGGAAGTTGCTTTACCTACTAGAAAAGACTGGATGTGAATATCTTGATGTATGGAATAAATAGAGACATATAAAACACATAACTAAAATAAGCGGACATGCAAAATGAATATCTATGCAGAGTTCTCATTTCCCTCATTACCTCATACATTGAGTGACAGAACACGCTGATGTCATGCTATATTTACACATTTGGTATTGCTGGATACAGAACCCCAACTTTCCAACAAGCCATCATATGTGTTTCTATGATAATCCCTGGCAAAGCAACCACAAAGTAAATGAAACCATACCATAGCCATTGATCCCTGAATAATGTAATTGGTTAGGGTTAGGCTGGACCAATGTAATTGCTTAGGCTGGACCAATGATTTCAAAGTTAGTGCCTGTCGCGATACAAGTTTTAGAAAAGAATCCCAATCGACTCCCAAAATGACTAAACTCTATTCACTTTGTAAATGAGTTTTGTTTATCAGGCTACTCTATTCCTGATCTTGTAACACATAAAAATCAACATGTTAGAAAGGCTCCAAACTAGATTTTCACAGGAGAAGGCCTTTAAATGTGTAATACTAAGGACACCATTTATTAACAAAAAAATAACATGTTGAAGGCAAAATAAATAACACACACACACACACACACAAACACAAATCATCACACAAACTAAAAATGTCTTCATTCCAAACTCTCGGTAGCTGGGAGTCAGCTGTCTCTCCTTGATAACACCCCTGGAACGTGTCAGGGGGTGAGTGTATCCGTGACAACATGTCAGGGGGTGAGTGTATCCGTGACGACGCGCCCCTGGGGGTCCTTGATGCGCAGCCGGCCGCTGGCGTAGCGCGTCTCTTGGGTTCCGTCACTATAAACAGTCTTCACCGTTCCGTCTGCGTAGACGCGCCGACGCCATTCCGCCGTGTGCTCCTCCCGCTCACCGCTCACAAACACCACCTCTCGCACGCCCCTCTGCCTGCACACACACACACACACACACACAGTATGAACACACACCAACACACGCACGCACACACAGTATGAACACACACCAACACGCGCACGCACACACACACACAAACACACACCAACACACGCATGCACACACAGTATGAACACACACCAACGCGCACACACACACACAGTATGAACACACACCAACGCACACACAGACAGTATGAACACACACACACACAGTATGAACACACGCACACACACACAGTATGAACACACACACAGTATGCACGCACGCACGCACACACACACAGTATGAACACACACACAGTATGCACGCACGCACACACACACACACACACACAGTATGAACACACACCAACGCGCACACACACACACACAGTATGAACATACACACACACAGAATGAACACACACACACAGTATGAACACACACACACACAGTATGAGCACACACACACGCACACAGTATGAACACACACCAACGCACGCACACACACACACAGTATGAACACACACCAACACACGCACACCCAGTATGAACACACACCAACGCACACACACACACACACACACAGTATGAACACACACCAACACACACACAGTATGAACATACACACACACAGTATGAACACACACACACACACACACAGTATGAACACACACACACACACGCACACAGTATGAACACACACACAGTATGAACACACACCAACACACACACGCACGCACACCCAGTATGAACACACACCAACGCACACACACACACAGTATGAACACACACCAACGCACACACACACACACAAGATTATGCAGAAACACAAACACCACCTCTTGCACACCCCTCTGCCTGCACACACACACACACAGTATGAACACACACCAACACACGCACGCACACACACACAGTATGAACACACACCAACACACACACACGCACAGTATGAACACACACCAACACACACACACAGTATGAACACACACCAACACACGCACGCACACACACACACACACACACAGTATGAACACACACCAACACACACACGCACGCACACACACACACAGTATGAACACACACCAACGCACGCACAGTATGAACACACACCAACACACACGCACGCACACACACACACACACACACACACAGTATGAACACACACCAACGCACACACACACACACACAGTATGAACACACACCAACACACACACATACGCACACACACACACACCAACACGCACGCATGCGCGCACACTCACGTATTGAGGCGGATGATGGTGCCACCTGGTAGGCACACACACACACACACACTCACGTATTGAGGCGGATGATGGTGCCATCTGGTAGGACACTCTCTTCCCTGCCGTCAGGGTAAAGTGTCTTCAGAGTTTGATCAGGAAACACAATCTCCTTCCTCCCATCCGGGTAAAGTTTCTCTAAAACACAAACACACACACACATATGACATGTGATACAATACCATCTTAACAAGAACCTGTTCCAATGACGTCATAACTTGAACAACCTGTTCCAATTCCATCTTAACAAGAACCGGTTTCCTTACCATCTAAAGAAGAACATTTTCCCTGATCATCTTAACAGGAAGCTGTTCCAGGGCTCTACAGTGCGCCCAGTTCACTCGCACATGCGAGTAAAAATGATGCCGTGCGAGTGCAACAAAATATTTGGGCGCACTGGTGACTTCTAACCATGTCAGTGTTTGTCTACAAAATACACCGCAACATCGAGAAACATTACTGGTGCAAACCATAGAATCACGTTGCGAATGCAGCATACAAACTACACCTCCCATCAACGTTAGCAGTTTCGCGTTGTGACTCGCTAGTAGTCGCTTCTATCAAATCCAAGAGTGCGCAGACAAAGCGGAAAGTTAGACTAGCCAGCCAAGATGCAAAGATGGAAGAAATTAGTGCTTCTATCCACCGAATTCATCGGATATCGGAGGAACAGGGTGAGATTCTGGGAATGCAGTGAGAGAAGGAAAGTTAACCTAACATGCCTTTTAGCCCAGTTGACGTATTGACTGCAATCATACCTGTCAACACTCCCGTTTATCCCCGGTTCTCCCGTATTTCAAGGTCATCTCCCAGCACCCTCCCGTTTTGTTATTTCTCCTGGAAAACTCCCGTAATTTGCATGGCCATCAAACTTCATTTTAAAATCATTGATCCATTCATTTTTTCTATTAGTCTGACATCTCCCAGGTTGCCAGATTGTGTATGAAATACACCCTACACATACACAATCACTTAGTTTCTATTTCAACCGTTTTGTCATAGGCTAAAACCTGGCAACCCAAAACCCAAATAAGGAAGCGGGTGCCGACTGCGCAGCCTGAGTCTTGTCGTAAGCAAGCGGGCTAGATGAATGGCCTACTCCAGAACTAGCTGTTGTGATATTGGGAATTTAATTGATTAACACATCCCATATACTGTTATTGAGTGTTGTTGATACACTGAACTTGTGCCCTTGGAACCAAATCTGACAGCAAGCAGCTTTGGAGTTTTGGAAGTAGGCTGCAGGCAGGCAGCTGGTGGATACATAACTGGCATGCGTAAGGTAATGGTAAGGTAAAAGCAACGACCGAAATGCAGTGTTGAAACACGTGTATGAAACATATTAAATATGCAAACACAGATCCAGTATAAACACTGATAACCCCCCCCCCCCCAAAAAAAAAAGAAAATCTCCTGTTTTTGGAAAGCTAAATGCTAAATGACAGGTATGATCAATGCAGATATTTCAAATAAAAAATAAAAGGATAAAATATATACATCCTTGATAGCCTATGTTGGGTTTTGTGGAAGAGAACATTTTAATTAGGCAGTATGCAGTCAGATAGGTCACCATGGGTATATTTGGATTAGCTACAGATGGATTCACAAATGAATAAATTAGCCTACATTTGGCAGGATACTTGATATACAGGCTAAATGCAAATATGGCAATGTATTATATTATTTTACATTAACAAAATGTAGGAAAATAGAACAGACTGAAAATAAAGTAGGCACTGATCTTTAAAATCCTGTTTCCTGTAGCCTAAATGTTGTCAGTCATTCTTAATATTCGCAATTGGTGCACTGGCATGTTTAACTGCTAGCTGGAGTGTAATGTTAGATTATGTGTAAGTTAAGTACAGAACTGACTGTGCGCCCACATTTTTGTCTGTGCTCCTACATTTTTTAACTTGGGCGCACAAGTGCTCCTGGAAAAATTTTTTAGTGTAGAGCCCTGTGTCCCCTCACCAACTTAACAAGAACCTCTCCCCTCACCATCTTAACAAGAACCTGTTTCTCGGAGGGGGCAGCCATGGCCTACTGGTTAGCACTTTGAACTTGTAACCGGAGGGCTGAAGTGCCCTTGAGCAAGGCACCTAACCCCTCACTGCTCCCCGAGCGCCGCTGTAGAAACCAAATTTCCCTCACAGGATCAAAAGAGTATACTTATACTATACTCCTTACCATCTTAACAAGAACCTGTTTCCTCACGATCTAAACAAGAACCTGTTTCCTCACGATCTAAACAAGCACCTGTTTCCTCACCATCCATCTTAACAAGAACCTGTTTCCTCACCATCTAAACCTGTTTCCTCACCATCTCAAGAACCTGTTTCCTCACCATCTTAACAAGAACCTGTTTCCTCACCATCTCAAGAACCTGTTTCCTCACCATCTCAAGAACCTGTTTCCTCACCATCTCAAGAACCTGTTCCCTCACAAGAACCTATTACCAAATATCTGTTCCCCACGCACACGTACGCATTCTCTCACTCACACACAGAAAATGAATTGTCCTCTGTCGAGTGCAGTTTCTCCAAAACAAACACAAACACACACACAGCTGCTCACCTGTCTAATCGTTAGGAAACACAAACACACAAACAGCTGCTCACCTGTCTGATCGTTAGGAAACTGTAGTAGCTCTGTGCCGTCGGGGAAGGTTATATGTGTTGTCTGTGCATCTGCAAAAAAGTACACCTGGGGGCACATTTCATATACACACAGGTGGGTCTCAAACACCTGGGGGCACATTTCATATACATACAGGTGGGTCTTAAATAAGTACACCTGGGGGCACATTTCATATACATACAGGTGGGTCTCAAACACCTGGGGGCACATTTCATATACATACAGGTGGGTCTTAAATAAGTACACCTGGGGGCACATTTCATATACATACAGGTGGGTCTCAAACACCTGGGGGCACATTTCATATACATACAGGTGGGTCTCAAAAAATGGAATAGTGTGAAAAAGTTCATTTTTACCCTCTAATTTAGTTCAAAAACTGAACATGTTCACTACTTATATTCATTGCATATAAAGTAAACTTTTTCAACCCTTTTTTGTTTTAATTTTGATGATTACGGCTTTATAACAAAATGTGACCCTGCAAGGCGAAACCAGTCGCTTTGGTAAAATTTACAAAATTAGGTTATTGTGCTCACACGAACGGCCATAAAATAAGCTTTCCAACAATATGTATATCGAGGGTATTGCAAAAAGTATCGCTAAGATAACCGCATCCAAATTTGGCATGGTTCTCCTGTCAAGATACGCCAGAAGAGGAGAAAAATCACCTTTTTAAGTAAATTGTCACATGCGGTAGTGTGAGGGCACAGCTATTATTAGCCTTACGGTAGCGTGACTTTGAAGAGGATGACTGACTATTAACCGTGCAGCGAGTGTCTTTTTCTGCCCCCTAGTTAAGTATATATAAGTATAAGTATATATACTTTTTTGATCCCGTGAGGGAAATTTGGTCTCTGCATTTAACCCAATCAGTGAATTAGTGAAACACAAACAGCACACACACAGTGAGGTGAAGCACACACTAATCCCGGCGCAGTGAGCTGCCTGCTACAATGGCGGCGCTCGGGGAGCAGTGAGGGGTTAGCCGCAGCCCACTGGTCGGGGCTCGAACCGGCAACCCTCCGGTTACAAGTCCAGAGTGCTAACCAGTGGGCCACGGCTGCCCCACACAGTAGTTAATACCTGGGACGGTCATAAGGTGTCACTATAGAATATAATTAATGTATTTCGGGGGAAGTAAGGGGAGAGGAAGTTCTGGACAAAGGGAATGACTGCTAAAGAGTTAAATCTTTACCGAAATACAGTCAGGGTTTAACAGTCAAAACGTATGTTTATCCGTGAAATTTGTTCACAATATGAAAGTGTAGACTGTATACTGTCGAATTATGCGAAAACGTGAAATTCGCCATTTTAACCCGTACGTTTGTTTATCGTGGATTTACTCAAAATAGCACCCTGCGCCAAACGACTGGTTTCGCCTTGCAGGGTCACAAAATCAGGTATTTCAAAATATTAGAATAAAAAATTATAAAACATAAATGTCAACCAGAGAAAACCACTAGTCTGTGGTCAGTATGTCAGTATAGGGTACTTACTACTCTGTGGTCAGTATAGGGTACTCAATACTCTGGTCCGTACTGTATGTCAGTATAGGGTACTCAATATAGGGTACTCACTACTCTGTGGTCTGGGCAGACCTCCTTGATGTCTCCATTGAAGAAAGTGACTTTTGCTGAACCGTCAGTAGAGAGCAGCTTCTGTGTTCCGTTAGGAAAGACCAGCAACCTGCTGCCATCTTTAAACACTCGCTCTATCTACACACACACACACACACATTATATTATATTAGAATTTCAATGTAGGGCAAAGTGCAAAGCCAAGATCCCAATTTACTGGGTTCTATTGTGAGAGATCCCAATTTACTGGGTTCTATTGTGAGAGATCCCAATTTACTGGGTTCTATCGTGAGAGATCCCAATTTACTGGGTTCTAACGTGAGCGCCAGGTGTCTGAGTGAGCTTGTGTGCATGTGTGTGTGTGTGTGTGAGCTTGTGTGCGTGTGTGTGAGCTTGTGTGCACGTGTGTGTGTGAACTTGTGTGTGTATGAGCTTGTGTGCATGTGTGCAAGCTTGTGTGTACGTGTGTGTGTGTGTGAACTTGTGTGTGTATGAGCTTGTGTGCATGTGTGTGTGTGTGTGCATGTGTGTGTGAGCTTGTGTGCATGTGTGTGTGCGTGTGTGTGCATGTGTGTGTGTGCATGTGTGTGTGAGCTTCTGTGTTTGTGAGCTTATGGGCATATCTGAGTGTGTGTATGAGCTTGTGTGCATGTCTGAGACTGTGTGCGTGTGTGTGCTTGTCTGAGAGTGTGTGTGTGTGTGTGGTGGGGGCCATACCTTTCCATCTGGGTGTGTTATCTCTCCCTCCTGCTGGCTAGCAAGTTGCACTCCAGGGGCCTTTTACAACACACACACACACACACACACAGGAAGACACACACACACACAGACACACACAGACATACACAAACACACACAGACACACACACAAACAGGGACACACACACTCACACACATTTACAACTTGAATTAACAATTAGGGTGTCAAGACTGAAATATACTCGAGACATCTGAATAAATATTGATGTTTACAGATACCTCTTGTCCTCATGACATTACCACACAAGAGGAGGAGAAGAGAGGATGGAGAAGAGAGGGGGAGAGGAGAGGAGGAGAAGAGAGGAGGAGAGGAAAGAGGAGAGGATGGAGGAGAAGAGAGGAGAGAGGAGGAGAAGAGAGGAGGAGAGGAGAGAGGAGAGGAGAGGATGGAGGAGAGGAGGAGGAGGAGAGGAGGAGAAGAGAGGAGAGAGGAAAGGAGAGGAGGGGAGAGGAGGAGAAGAGAGGAGAGGAGAAGAGAGGAGGAAGGAGAAGAGAGGAGAAGAGAGGAGGGGGGGGGGAAGTGCTGTGAGATAGTAAGAAAGAAACTCACTGCATGTAGTTCAGCATGTGTGACATCAGAGACACGCCCAATACGCGCCACATCACCGTCAGATTTGGGACTTCCTGCAGGACGGCAAATAGACACGAGTGAATGAACACACACACACAAACACACACACACACACACTTCCAGGTGTCTAAGCCTGGCTCTTTAGTGTCACTACGGATGAGTATTACAAGCCTGGCTCTTTAGAGTCACTACGGTTGAGTATACTATACGAATGTAATGTACTGGTAAATTGTAAAACACCCAGTATCTCAGGGGACCTCATTTGAATTTCAGGCGACCCCACACGGGTAGGGCCCTATGATTTCCGCGATGCGGAAAACGCGGACGGAATCACGGAATCTACACATGAAAACGGAATTATCTTATGAACACGGAATTGCACGGAATTTTCAGATATTCTGTTGACACACAACGGCGTTTTTTCCTACTTGCTTTACTTTTATTTAAATTTTGCCATGGCAGGTGAAAACGATGCTCTCCCCCGTCTCCAACAGCCAAGTCTATCTCCATTTATTTTTTCAACAGTTTTGTCCTTTAGCAACAACGCATCCACGCGGCTAATGACCTTGTGTCTTTCTTTAGCAACAACGCATCCATGCGGCTAGTGGCCTTGTGCCTTCCTTTAGCAACAACGCAGCCATGCGGCTAGTGGCCTTAACGCATCCATGCGGCTAGTGGCCCTAACACATCCATGCGGCTAGTGGCCTTTAGCAACAACGCATCCATGAGGCTAGTGGCCTTGTGCCTTCCTTTAGCAACAACACATCCATGCGGCTAGTGGCCTTGTGCCTTCCTTTAGCAACAACGCAGCCATGCGGCTAGTGGCGTTGTGCCTTCCTTTAGCAACAACACATCCATGCGGCTAGTGGCCTTGTGCCTTCCTTTAGCAACAACGCAGCCATGCGGCTAGCGTCCTTTAGCAACAACGCAGCCATGCGGCTAATGGCCTTGTGCCTTCCTTTAGCAACAACGCAGCCATGCGGCTAGTGGCCTTTAGCAACAACGCATCCATGCAGCTAGTGGCCTTGTGCCTTCCTTTAGCAGCAACGCATAAATGCGGCTAGTGGCCTTGTGCCTTCCTTTAGCAACAACTCATCCATGCGGCTAGTGTCCTTTAGCAACAACGCATCCATGCGGCTAGTGGCCTTGTGCCTTCCTTTAGCAACAACGCATCCATGCGGCTAGTGTCCTTTAGCAACAACGCATCCATGCGGCTAGTGGCCTTGTGCCTTCCTTTAGCAACAACGCAGCCATGCGGCTAGTGTCCTTTAGCAACAACGCATCCATGCGGTTAGTGGCCTTGTGCCTTCCTTTAGCAGCAACGCATCCATGCGGCTAGTGGCCTTGTTCCTTCCTTTGGCAACAACGCAGCCATGCGGCTAGTGGCCTTTAGCAACAACGCATCCATGCGGCTAGTGGCTTTGCCAAATAATGGTTAACATTAGATACACACAAATCATGACCCTTGAATTTCCCCTTGAGAATCAATAAAGTATCTATCTATCTATCTACCCTTATACTGTATGCAAGGAAACTGGTTCTGGTTATGTGCGATATACTAAAAATATTTTATAGCAAAGTTATAAGTTGACTATTTTAATTGCATGGTTATTTTATGTCGACATACAGTCATAATCTACTGTGGTTACCAAAAAAAAATTCTACCAAAAGTGTAACCAAAATAGACTACAAGGCTGTCTGTGCATCATAGCACAAACACGCCTGTACAACCAGGCCTCCAGATTCTATTAAAGCAAGTTTGTGTGTGTCTGTATGCATGTGTGTGTGTGTGTGTGTGTGTCTGTATGCATGTGTGTGCACCTACCTGAGTTCAGTGTGTTTCCTTCAGGGCCACTGTCATCTGAACTTCTTGTGTTATTCTTTGGACTCTGAAACACATAAACTGAGGTTAATGCCGCAAACACACAATCACACAAACAGGTAAAGATGCGGTTGACATTAACTGTTGAGAAGCTGCCCCTTCAGTTGAAACACCCCATAGTTTACTATTTATCTGAAAGGACTAAAAACATGACTTGTGGTAAGCCATCTATGTTTTATACTGGCCCTTGTGGTAAGCCATCTATGTTTTATACTGGTCCTTCTGGTAAGCCATCTAAGTTTTATACTGGCCCTTGTGGTAAGCCATCTATGTTTTATACTGGCCCTTGTGGTAAGCCATCTATAGTTGTGTTCACATAAATAGTGTGTTTAAAAAGTAAATGAAGTGCAAAATCTTTTTAATAGTTTTTATTTCCATATCAAATGTATAAAATATTTAATAGATTTTATTTCCACATCAAATATATAAAATCGTTTTAATAGTTTTTATTTCCATATCAAATGTATAAAATCGTTTTTAATAGTTTGTATTTCCATATCAAATGTATAACATCTTTTTTTAATATTTTTTATTTCTATATATCAAATGTATTGGAAACATTCCACTCTCAATTCCAAGTGAAATTATTAACAAATTATTTATTAAGTCTGCATTACTTTTTACAGGAAGCTAAAAGAAGAAATATTAGACTGTTAAAAAATGTGCAGTGTCTGAACTTAACTAATTATTAGTTGCAGAACCATTGAAGTCTACCAATCTAATTTTTTGGAGTTAATCCATTAACTGTTATTAAGTCAGTTGCCAAGAATGTTTATTTTCTGTATTATGTGAAATGTTCATATTAAAGACATATTTGTATCCATATCAATGTATTTGTCACCTGTTATAAAACAGAATACAATCCACAAAGAATTTTAATATTAAGCATGACGCCTGCACTGAGAGATGTCATTTGGAGGGAATTTTAATATTAAGCATGACATCTGCACTGAGAGATTTGGAGGGAAATTTCAGAAAGGCAGTGAGAAATGTTATGCTTCTTCTAATTAATTTGCACAAAATGTTGAGGATACACCAACAGTAGATTCATTATTTGTCCACTCTGTTGAGGATACACCAACAGTAGATTCATTATTTGTCCACTCTGTTGAGGATACACCAACAGTACATTCATTATTTGTCCACTCTGTTGAGGATACACCAACAGTAGATTCATTATTTGTCCACTCTGTTATGTTGATATTGGAGTGAATTTTTCACTCACGTAGTGTAACAGCAACATCATTACCCTGGTGCAATCATATCATTTTTCTGTTTAACTTGTCCCTGGTGCAATCGTATCATTTTTCTGTTTAACTTGTCCCTGGTGCAATCGTATCATTTTTCTGTTTAACTTGTACCTGGTGCAATCGTATCATTTTTCTGTTAGAGCTTTTTCAAGTGATTGTTTTGTGCCCAGGAATTCTGAGGAGTGGAGTGATTGCAGATCAGCAAAAAGTTGTTTTGTATTTTGACCCTCAGTTTAACAATTTAGGAGTTAAATAAAGGAACCTGCCTTGCTTTGCAATGCGTACATGCACGCGCAGGCACACATACACACTACACACAAACATACATACATACATGCACGAGCACACACACATACACCAGTGTTTCCCCGAGAAATTTTTCCAGCAGCGGTGCTGTTGATCGTAGGAACCCCCCCCCCCCCCCAAAAAAAAGAAAATGCTTGCTTGATTCTCACGGTTTTAAGCTAATTTAGTAGCGTTGTTGTGCATGGTGCATAAGAATATGTGGATGAAATGAATTATGTTTTCCATGTCATTTGGTAAAATAAATGTTCAAAAAGCTTTGGTGAGCTCTACAGGAATTACAAACTATCTCCAGATGTAAATGGTTGCGTATCCTATTACTCAAATTCAATTAAACCCACCAATAGGCTAGCTAGACCTTAGTTTCACAGCCTAGGTATTTTAGCAACACAGGGCTTGAAAGCATTGCCTGTATCACAAACAAAAACTAAGCAATGCGTGGAATTTATCTGGGAATAGGCTACTGAAGGTAGGCGCGAGCTACCTCGCTGGCGTGTTTCATTTGGTTCCTTGGTTAACATAATGTAGGCTATGTTTTTTTGCACAAAATTGCATCTGCTAATAAACTTAAACATAAACACAAACAAGCATGATCTCCTGTGGAATCCCTGACTGCGCCTTCAACGTTAGCCTACTATTATTTGTTGACATTAAACCTGAACGAACGGCAGCTGTTCCTGAAGTTCACTTGCGTGTTTTTTTTTTTTTTTTTAAATTAGCCAACTTTTTTTGCAGTGCCGCTTGAATTCCAAGAGTGGCGCTGCGCCGCTGATGAATACATTGTAGGGGAAACACTGTACACACACACCACACAAACATACATACATGCACGAGCACACACACATACACACTACACACAAACATACATACATGCACGCGCACGCGCACACACACATACACACTACACACAAACATACATACATGCACGCGCACACACACATACACACTGCACACACACACACTACACACACACATACATACATGCACGCACACACACTACACACACACATACATACATGCACGCGCACACACTACACACACACACTACACACACACACACACCACACACACATGCACGCGCACACACTACACACACACACACACACACATACATGGATGCGCACACACTACACACACACATACATACATGCACGCGCACACTACACATACACACACACACACACACACACACACACACACACATATATGGATGCGCACACACTACACACACACATACATACATGCACGCGCACACTACACATACACACACACACGCACACGCACACACACATACATGCACACGCACACACACATACATACATGCACACGCACACTACACACACACACATACATGCACACGCACACACACATACATACATGCACACACACACACATACATGTGGGACGCACACTACACACACACATACATGCACACGCACACACACATACATACATGCACACGCACACTACACACACACACATACATGTGGGACGCCTGGTCTTTTCTCATCTCCCTTCTCCTTTGTCTTCCTCCGCTGCGCTCCTCTCTCGTTCCCGGCTCTCCTCTCCTCTCGCTGCGCTCCTCTCTCGTCCCCGGCTCTCCTCTCCTCTCGCTGCGCTCCTCTCTCGTCCCCGGCTCTCCTCTCCTCTCGCTGCGTTCTCCAGCCGGTGAGTCGGAGGTTCTCCAACGTGTGTATCTGCTGGCGCAGCTCCTGGTTGTGTGTGGTGAGTGTGTGGATCTGCTGCTGCAGACGTGTGTGTGTGCTCTTCCACCGCTGCTCCTTACGTACACACTCCTCCCGCAGATCACACAGCTGCTGCTTCAGCACCTGAGAAGAGAGAGGACAGAGTCATCAATCCTGACCAATCAGCACCTGAGAAGAGAGAGGACAGAGTCATCAATCCTGACCAATCAGCACCTGAGAAGAGAGAGGACAGAGTCATCAATCCTGACTAATCAGCACCTGAGAAGAGAGAGGACAGAGTCATAAATCCTGACCAATCAGCACCTGAGAAGAGAGAGGACAGAGTCATAAATCCTGACCAATGGAGAGAAAACAGAACCATCAATCCTGACCAATCAGTGCCTGAAGAGACAGAGAGCAGTCATCAAGCCTGACCAATGGAGAGAGAGGACAGAGCCATCAAGCCTGACCAATGGAGAGAAAACAGAACCATCAATCCTGACCAATCAGTGCCTGAAGAGACAGAGAGCAGTCATCAATCCTGACCAATGGAGAGAGAGGACAGAGCCATCAATCCTGTCCAATGGAGAGAGGACAGTCATCAAGCCTGACCAATGGAGAGAGAGGACAGAGCCATCAATCCTGACCAATGGAGAGAAAACAGAACCATCAATCCTGACCAATCAGTGCCTGAAGAGACAGAGAGCAGTCATCAATCCTGACCAATGGAGAGAGAGGACAGAGCCATCAACCCTGACCAATGGAGAGAGAGGACAGAGCCATCAATCCTGTCCAATGGAGAGAGGACAGTCATCAAGCCTGACCAATGGAGAGAGAGGACAGAGCCATCAACCCTGACCAATGGAGAGAGAGGACAGAGCCATCAATCCTGTCCAATGGAGAGAGGACAGTCATCAAGCCTGACCAATGGAGAGAGAGGACAGAGCCATCAATCCTGACCACTGGAGAGAGAGGACAGAGCCATCAATCCTGACCAATGGAGAGAGAGGACAGAGCCATCAATCCTGACCAATGGAGAGAAAACAGAACCATCAATCCTGACCAATGGAGAGAAAACAGAACCATCAACCCTGACCAATGGAGAGAGAACAGAACCATCAATCCTGACCAATCAGTGCCTGAAGAGACAGAGAGCAGTCATCAATCCTGACCAATGGAGAGAGAGGACAGAGCCATCAATCCTGTCCAATGGAGAGAGGACAGTCATCAAGCCTGACCAATGGAGAGAGAGGACAGAGCCATCAATCCTGACCAATGGAGAGAGAGGACAGAGCCATCAATCCTGTCCAATGGAGAGAGGACAGTCATCAAGCCTGACCAATGGAGAGAGAGGACAGAGCCATCAATCCTGACCAATGGAGAGAGAGGACAGAGCCATCAATCCTGACCAATGGAGAGAGGACAGTCATCAAGCCTGACCAATGGAGAGAGAGGAGAAGTGTTTCCCCTACAATGTACTCAGCAGCGGCGCAGTGCCACTCCTGGAAATTTAAGCGCCACTGCAAAAAAGTTGCCTAATTTCAACAACAAAAAAACATGCAAGTGAACTTCAGGAACAGCTGCAGTTCGTTCAGGTTTGATGTCAACAAATAATAGTAGGCTAACGTTGAAGGCGCAGTCAGGGATTCAACAGGAGATCATGTTTGTTGTGTTTATGTTTAAGTTTATTAGCAGACGCAATTTTGTGAAAAAAACGTAGCTTAGGCTACATTATGTTAACCAAGGAACCAAATTAAACACGCCAGCGAGGTAGCTCGCCCCTACATTCAGTAGCCTATTCCCAGATAAATTCTACGCATTGTTTTGTTTTTGTTTGTTATACAGTCAATGCTTTCAAGCCCTGTGTTGCTAACATCCCTAAGCTGTAGGTCTAGCCTATTGGTGGGTTTAATTGAAGTTGAGTAAAAGGATACTCAACCATTTAGGATCTGGAGATGGTTTGTAAATCCTGTAGAGCTCACCAAAATCATAGAAATGATACAAGACACTTATCTCCTATAGTCCAAGATAGATTTTCTTCGAGTTGTTAAGCTTTTGAGCATTTATTTTACCAAATGACATGGAAAACATAATTCAATTTCATCCACATATCCTTAAATACGATGCACAACAATGCTAAAGCCGTGAGAATCAAGCAAGCCTCACGGGCTGTCATGGCCTTAAAGTGACAGGCACTCAATTCGACCTGCACAGCACCAATACAGTGTAATGACATGAAAGAGAAGTCTAGTTTATACAGTGCTGTGCAACAGTTGAGACACCCATGCTAAAATTGACTAAAAGGAGTTATAAAAATCATCTTTTGGAAATTGATCTTAATGCCTTTTTTTTTTTTAAAAATAGGAAAAATCAAACCTTTAAGGACATCAATTCTTTTTGAATGTATCATGTATCGTAAATAAATACATGTTATTATATAAATAAATGTCTTATGCACAGCACTGTACATTCTAATAGTTTGTACAGTGGGATTAAACTTTATTTTTTGTAATTAATTGTAAATAATAATTTTCTGTTGTGTGTGTTGTGCCATTTCATTTTTGTTTCATTTCAATTTCTAATAATAATGTAAGTAATAATTACTAATAATGTAAATGAAAAAGGTGAAAGAAAAACATGAATAATCCTGTTCAAGTACTGCAATAATCATGCTTTGTGCTTGTGTTGATGGTTATGTCATAATTTGTAACTCAATCTGTCTGACAAAATCCACCAGAAGTCACCATTTAAGGAGTAATTTTTTCAAAATGTTCTACGAAAAATTCCTTCTATCAACAGCACCGCTGCTGTAAAAAATTCTAGGGGAAACACTGAACAGCTTTCATAAGTATTGCGAATATGTATTCACTTCTGCTGTTTCGGCTAGCTAACGTTAGCTGCTAGTAAAAAACAGACTGGAAACTAAAGGTTTCTGTTACAGATAGCTAGCTAAGCCTATAGGCAGAGAATGGGATTCCTGCTAACATGCTTATGCAAATCTATTTTGTTGGGACATATAGCATTTATGTAGTGATTGTTGGGACATACAGCATGTATGTAGTGATTGTAGGACATATAGCATGTATGTAGTGATTGTAGGACATACAGTAGCATGTATGTAGTGATTGTAGGACATATAGCATGTATGTACTGATTGTATAAGAGTATGCAATGTCACATACTCCCATTCAAGACAAACTGCTTCTGTGGAACTCAGCTACCCCTTTCAGTCATATGGTGATTTTCTGTCGCCCAGGCAACGACTGCACACCCATACCGTACCAACATTACCAACACTGCACACCCATACCGTACCAGCACTGCACACCCATATCGTACCACTGCACACTCATACCGTACCAACACTGCTCACCCATACCGTACCAACACTGCACACCCATAGCAACACTGCACACCCATAGCAACACTGCACACCCATACCGTACCAACACTGCTCACCCATACCGTACCAACACTGCACACCCATAGCAACACTGCACACTCATACCGTACCAACACTGCACACCCATACCGTACCAACACTGCACACCCATACCGTACCAACATTACCAACACTGCACACCCATACCGTACCAGCACTGCACACCCATATCGTACCACTGCACACTCATACCGTACCAACACTGCTCACCCATACCGTACCAACACTGCACACCCATAGCAACACTGCACACCCATAGCAACACTGCACACCCATACCGTACCAACACTGCTCACCCATACCGTACCAACACTGCACACCCATAGCAACACTGCACACTCATACCGTACCAACACTGCTCACCCATACCGTACCAACACTGCGCACCCATAGCAACACTGCACACCCATACCGTACCAACACTGCTCACCCATACCGTACCAACACTGCACACCCATAGCAACACTGCACACCCATACCGTACCAACACTGCACACCCATACTGTACCAAGACCAAATAATCTTGGTACCCCAACTAAGAGGTAGCAAAAAGGAGCTCGGCCAGGCTCGCAAATTTTGGCACAAGAAAAGAATACCCTAAATTATCTTTATCTCCTCTGGGTTTAAGACGTGTGTGTGTGGGACTGTGAGGAGTTGCTGAGAGGATGACCCGAGTGACCTTGCTGAGAGGATGACCCGAGTGACCTTGGAGCAGAGTAGGGCGTTAAAAGCTCTGTGATGTAAGAAGGGGCGTGTACAATTCTGTATTTATATATATTTGGGCTAATCCATTAAGGCGAGACACGGCAGGTGAAAACATCGATTTTTCATGACCTGGTCAAATTTGAGTTTTTGGACTAGTTTACAGCCAACATGTAATCTTTCACACTGATACAAAGAAAACGTCCAAATTACACATTTAGGTGTTTATTTTATTACACTTTGTCAACTTGCGCCTGTAAATTTTACCTAAGATTCACTAAAAGTTAGCATTCTAACGTACCCTGTAGTTTTGTGACTGATCTCTCTCGTATGCCATGTTTGGTTGGTACCACTTTAAACGTCTCGGTCTTATCCAAACATAGATAGTTCCGCTGTATCAACCACCAATCCTGAATGGTTACAAGGGGCTTTAAACTTTTTAATGAACTCTCATTGGCTGCACGCGATTTCCGACAAGACGATTTGTTCAAACGGATCACGTGGTATACTGCCACGCTTCCTAGTTAGCTTTCCGCGGGATATTTAATTATCGAGATGGCTGCAACAACGCGACGATTTAAAGCTTCACATAGGAGAGTGATGCAGTTAAGTAATGCCAGAAAATCAAAGGCTAAAGTGCAATAAATCAGGTGATGAAATAACCTATCAAAGTGCATCATTACGTAAGCTGTCCACGGGGAAAGGAGAGCGTTCAGGCAGCGGCAGCCGTCTCAAAGTGCATCATTACGTAAGCTGTCCACGGTGAAAGGAGAGAGTTCAGGCAGTGGCAGCCGTGCCACTCTGCAGTGGCTCGTAGTTCATGTTAATTATTTGTGAGCTCGTTTGTCCTAATTGTGCTGGGTCTGGGCTGCAACTTACAATCGACAAACAAAATCAAGGATCTTGTAGCAGTTTGTTGCTTGAGTGCAGTGTGTGTGAAGGCGACAAGTACTGCAGAAGTGTGTACACATCCACGCGTCTTCAGGAGGAGTCTAGGAATGATGTTGCCTTTGATGTTAATGTTTGCATGGTGCTTTTAGCGCACAAACTAGGATTGGGGTATGCGGCCCTCAAATAGATCTCAAAGGTGTTGGGGATTCCTGGCCTGCATCTTAAGTCTTACCAAAGACATGACAGGAGAGTGACCGGTATGGAATGTGTTTAATAGGAGTAATTAAGAGTAGCTTATCAGAAACTAATTGGCCATGATTTGCTTTGCATTCAGAGGTCCAGAAACGTACATCACTTTGCTTATTTATTCCAACCAGCTTGCTGATCTTAGTACAACTATTAAGATAAATAGATCAGCCAGTAATTTACATTGTCAAAATCCGTGGCAGTATTTTCTGAAGCTCGAAATGTCCACCTCTGTTTACTGTTTTGTGTGCATAGTTTGCATCTTTCTATGAGGAAACAATAATACATGAAGAAATTAAGTGGCATTTCATTCAGTAACGTTATTTTGTGCTGGTCAGTTTTACTGTTACCATACATATTAGGGATCGACCGATATGTTTTTTTCAGGGCCGATACCGATATCAATTATTACCAAAACAGGAGTCCGATAACCGATATGTAAAACCGATATTTCAGTTGTCAAAAAGGGGGGTAGATAGTAGCCTAGGCTATGGCGATATGCTGAAAATTTTCATTCAAAGGCATTTAATTATGCTAACTTTTCTTTCTTCTTTGCACTTATTTACACTTGCATCACAAGTGTAAATCCTGTCTATCATGTTAATTTAAGAGCTGAGTGATAGCAATTATTTTCCTAGGCATACACAATGGGCTATGTGCTTGTAAGGGACCTGTCACAAAGAGGATGCTTTGCCATCGTGTGTGTTGTGCACGAGAGAGGGATAGGGAGAGGAAGAGGTGCATGCGTGATGGCAAGTGTTACAGTTGAATAGTTTAACAAAACAGTTTTAAAATAGTTCTTAGGCTATTTAAGATACACTTCTGTGAGCCTAAAAAGCATCGTAATAGCCAGCTCAGGACGCGATTTAGTTCAGGTCGGATTAAATTACGGCTGAACCTGGGTGCCTGTAGTCTTTTCTGACAGTCCGTCAAAAAGCAGCAACTAGACTTTTAGACGTTCGCTATCGCATAACTTAGGACTTGTCTACTATGTAGGCCTAAGGCAGGGGTCGGCAACCCGCGGCTCCGGAGCCGCATGCGGCTCTTTGATCCCTCTGATGCGGCTCAGCTTTTGAAAATATTAATGAGTATTTAATTAAAATGTATTTTATTTTAGTTAATTTTCAAAATGTAATATTGTAGGTCTAATAACTGTGTTATTGTTGATGTGTGCGCTTGCTGTAGGCTAGATAAGGAAAATGTCAAAAAGGAAACGTCAGCGACCACAGCTTGCGAGCGCGAACACAAGCGGGCTGAAATGGGAAAGTTTCTATCCGAAGACTAATTCTGAAAACGCGAAATGAACTGCCCGTTATATATTGCACACTGCAACGAGTTAGTATTGCTGTGTTAACCCTGTTCGGTTCCACTTGCATGTGAGAAATCTCTCACATATGAAAAATATAAAGACAAACCTGCGCTCACGTTTAAGGGCAATTTCGCGCAAAACTGTCACATCCATAACGCCAACACAATGCCATGGTATTTAGTTGCCGTTATGGATATGACAGTTAAATGGTGACACCCTTAAATGGTGACAGCCTCAATTCTTGCATGAAACTTCACCTCACTGAATATGAGCCAGTCAGACTCCAAGGCCATCACCAAATCTAATATCTGGTATGCCTAATGTTCAATTTCGCCAATGACATGTCAACGAAAATTGAGTGTTGTGTTGTTAACTATGATGTTAGCCTACTTTGCATACCAAAGGACACTGGAAAAATAGGGGGTGGTGTTTAGCCTACAGTACATGGGAAGCCTAAGGCCTATACTTCGGTCATTCCAGTTTACATTTCAAGTTACTTGCACATTAGGCCTACTTTTAAAACGAGTAGAAAATGTATTTAAAAATCCTCTGTTGAATGAAAGTAACTGTACGTTAAATATCCAAACTTTTTTTTGTAACCGTCTTTAAGTGGCTCTTCTGAGATTAAAAAAAAAAAAAATGGTAAAAGTGGCTCTCCAGGCAAAAAAGGTTGCCGACCCCTGGCCTAAGGGATAACGTCCGCCAGGGTGTCCCGTTATTAACAATTAATGGACGAGGCAAATGCAAAGAACTCCCGACGCGCTGCACCCGAGTTTGTAGGCTAACTAGTAAACGGTAGGCTATATCACTAACGTGCATCAATCGGGAATTCGCTAAATAAAGGAGGTGGGTGCTTTAGGCTACTTATTGATCCGGATCAAAGAGACAATAGCTTACAAAGTGGTGTTTTTGTAACTTCAGTGTAGATGATTGTGATTCACATTGCCACTTCAGCAATGTAAGGTAGGCCTACCTTCCTTACCTTCGAAAAATAGCTCCGTACAGCTGAAGCCCAGTCTACAGTATGCCTCAGTGAGAATTCTAAACTTTCTCTGTGTTCAGTCTTCGATCCTGATTGGCTGCATTCATGCTAACTAACAAATCAGACGGTGTAGTGGGCGGGACAATGCTCTCGACCACAGAGTGGCAAATGCAGGGAGTGAGAGACGCTTTACAGATAAAGTAGCACGTTTCATTCTTTATCCATTTCAGTATCGGCTTATCGGTGGGAAAAATGACCGATACCAATTATTATAAAAATGCTAAATATCGGCCCTAATAATTGGGCCGGACGATAATTGGTCGATCCCTATTACATATTTTCTTTGAGGTGGCAGTAAACAGAGGTGGATATGAAACACTTTTGGAATGAATTAACCCTTAGAACCCTAAGCTGTTTTTAGGGCATTTTCACTACCTTTATTCATAAGGATTTATTCTGGTCATTGTAAGTGCCACACACACATATTATATATTGTTTTTTTCAGCAGAGTCTAGGCAATCCAGATCTGCCATCATTTCATGTATTAGTACTAGCATTGATTTTATTTTGATTTTTAAAGAATTAAAATATAAAAATCATATTATAAAAATTCTTATATTTTGACCTGTATCTCACCACAGCAAGCTCATAGCTCTACATGCATTTCATGTGTGTGTAGGGCAGACTGTCCTGAAACGGGCAATATAATTGCCATGTTGGAGGGATACTCTGGGGCTGAGCAATTTACAGAAATATGTGGTGTGTGATTTACGGAAATAAATGCCATTTTTTATTTAGCGATGAAAAATGACCATTCTGCGCTCCATATCTGTGACACGAACTGATCTGACCTGACTTGACCCAAGTTTGCCTGTTAGCATGTGTGACTATGGTGTATGCACTCATGATGATTCTCAACTTTGTACTGCATTGCCATGAACAAAGTAAAGGCAAAAAAGGTGTTTCTTTGTTGAACAAATTGGGATGCAATGTGAGCCTTGAATTGGATGCCATGCAGGAATTTGCTAGGATCTCAAAACCGGATTATGAACATGTTTTGCCATAGAGAAACACACGATAGCGTTGGATTATAAACATGCTTTGCCACAAAAACAGACAAAAACGTGGGGTAAGTCCAGCTATATGAAGTTATTATTTTGCGGTCACTTCGTCTGTTTTATAACCCAGAAGGATGTATTTGGTATCAAATGATAGCTCTGTGTCTCCTCTTTCATCTAACATACGTGGCATATATATCCGATCACGGGTCCGCGAGTAATTACTCCGAGAGTAATGGGTGTGCAGCGTTGGTTTGTGTACATGACGTTAATATTTTGCAGTCACTTCGTCTGTTTTTATAAGCCAGAAAGATCGATATCCATGGTACCAATGGATAGCCCTGTTTCTCCTCTTTCGTCTGATATGCTTGCCATATCTATGCGATCACGGGTTCGCGAGTAATTCAAACGAGAGTAATGGGTGCGCAGGTGAACGCAGAGAAGTATAGACTTTAAATATGATGCAATTTTATTTAATTTCATGATTTTTTTTAATTTTCATACTTGATCGTACAGACAAGTGTGTAGTCTCTTTGGAAAGCCCCACTTCTTCTCCGTCATAAAATAAAGGTTTTATCTCGTTGTGATGAACAGTCGCGGAGCAATGTAACAGAGAAGAAAGGGTATGTTTTTTGACACACTTTGCGTCAATCGGGTTCTAAGGGTTAAAGGGGAGACTGAGAGCCAGTGTGTGACTTCACAAATGCGCTTCTGAAGGAATGGTCAAAAATGCCCATAAACACGCTCCTAAACCTTGTGGAAAGCCTTCCCAGAAGAGTTGAAGCTGCTATGGCAGTAAAGGGAGTCATATTAAGCCCTATGGATACACATAACAGGATGTGACTGAAGTTCATATGGGGGTCAAGGCAGATGATCCAATACTTTTGGCAATATAGTGTATATATTTGATGTCCTCCTATGTGTTCTTGTCCTCCACAGAACAGTGCTTCAGAATTAGTTCCAGAGCTACAGCGAATGGAAAGTGTGTTTGTAAGTGATAATATAAGACTATTTGACCCAGTGAAATATGGGAGAACAAATTGTGTTTGTGTATTCATACCTGGTATTTGACTTCATCACATTTTTTTTTTTTTTTATATCAGTAAGCAGACTGCAAAACTTTCTAAACATTGCTTTAAAATTAATCTTTGTTTTTCTATCTGAAGCTCACAAAAGAGATGCTGGGCATTCCAAGGGATCTTTGACCAGCAGTGAAGACAGTGGCAGTGAGGACGATTATGTTCCGGACTCAAATAGCAGCAGCTCAGAGGAGCCCAGTGATGAGGAACCTGCAAAGAAGGTCAGGCCCAAAGTTTCTTCTGCCAAGTCCAGTGATGGCACAACAGCAACAACATCCTTTTTTGTCACTGACAATGAGAAGTCTTCAAGTGAGTCAGTAGTTGTAATGAATGTTAAAAAGAAATCAGATGGGTCAAGGGCCTACAGCAAAAGGCATTTTTGTTCTTTTTGTTCAAAGCCTTATGCAAAAATGCAAGACACTTGGAATATGTACACAAAAATGAAGCAGAAGTAGCTGCAGCTGTTAGATTCCCCAAAAATTCAAAATCAAGAAGAATTCACCTGGACCTTCTGCGCAAAAAAGGAAACCGGGCACATTGACGTGATTCGTGAAGGCTCTGGCGTGATAGTTCCTTGTAAACAAACAAGTGACCGTAATATCAATCCTCAAGATTTCCTGCATTGTTTAAGCTGCCAAGGGCTTTTCAAGAGAAGGTTTCTTTGGAAGCATATGAAAAGGTGCACTCTGGCAAGACAGTGTGGGGTACTCAAACCTGGCAAAAACAGAACACAATCACTCTGTGCAAACGCTCAGACTGTACCAGTGGGAGTAAGTGCTAAGTTATGGAAGCTCTTAAGTGAAATGAGTCAGGATGATGTTACCCATGCCGCTAAAAATGACGTGTGCATTGTAAAGATGGGAGAGCAAATGTTTAACAAAATTGGCCATGATCCTTCAAAACACGAATACATTAGGCACGAATACCCAATGAAGACAATGGAGGATTTCATTCTTCCGTCAAACTTACCACATGTTGTGAATGCTGTGAAGCATGTAGCAGGCTTTGACAGTAACTCCAATTCTTTCAAAATACCTTCACTGGCTTTAAAATTAGGCCACAGCTTGCAGAAGATTGCGAGCATTATTGAATGTCATGCAATGACAAAGAAAATTGTTTAAAATGCACAACACTTCAAACAAATTTACCGAACATGCTGGAATGAAAACGTTTTTATGTTTGGTAATGAAAATGGTAATTATGATGTTCAAGGTTAATGTTATTCTCACTAGGATTTATACATTTAGTAGATTTCACAAGTTTCTGATTGGTGTGCTTTAGAAACCATTCCAGAGGAGAGGGACCATTCAGAAAGTGAACTGACAGGCGAAGAACTAAGCCCACCTTCTACATCCTACCTACCTTCAGCTGCTAAGAAACGTGAGGTTTACGGGGTAATATGAATGCTTGCATGTTGTCTTGAAGGTGTTGAACATGATGCTGATTTTAATGTCTGAAACGCAGACACTTCAAAGAAGAAACACTGCTGGCAATCAGAGGACGAGTCCGAGGATCCAGGTTCAGCTACTAAGAAACGTGAGTAAGGTTTTGTTCATGCCTGACTGACAAATAAATGTCATCGGAGACAGCAGGGGCCATATTCACAAAGAATCTTAAGGCTAAAAGTAACTCCTAACTTTCAGAGGATGCTGTAGCAACATAATTGACATCCCCAGAAAGTCCTCTGCACGTAACTTTAGGTAGGGACAAGAAATGTAGTCACCACATCCAAACGATTTGCAAATGTACGTAACCACCATGTTATTCAACTACGCCGCGATGACCTATGCCAGGGGTGGGCAAACTTTTTGGCTCAAGTGCCACATTGGGTTTTGAAAATTAGCCGGCGGGCTGCACAACAACCCCCCCCCCCCACCACCACCACCATCACCACGACACACACATAAAAAAATACATTTCTTATAGCCTATAATTTAGTATAAAAAGTATTTGTTTTAAAATATGAATGGCTTAAAAAAACTGCTCATTTTATTCTGTTTAACAAATGTATAAATTGTGCACTGTCGCTTTAAGACAGTCGCTTTAATTCACGTTTATTTCTCAATGATCTTCTGCCTGATCCGCTATAGCTAGTGCTGTACCTACGGCTGGGCCTTCTCACAGTTTTTAAATGGTCAGTAGTGGGAACTACTGTTGCCTTCATGATTTCCTTTTAAAAGTTTCTTATAAGAAGGAGATATCAATTATCAACAATGACAAGCCAGCTGGAACCTGCGGCTCTCTCTCCCTCTCGTGAGTGCAGACGCGTTCCCAATTAAATGGATCGCATGACGTTCACGTTAGATCTGCTGCAAAGGAGATAACTAAGAGTTAACTTAGTTTAACATGATGTTATCTCTATTTAACATGATGTTTTGACATTGACATTGTACGTTCTCTAAGGAGAGTGAAAAGCAGTTTGCAGTAAAGCTAACCAACGTCGTCTCTATCGCAGGAGAAAAATAGCGAGCAGCCTGATAACCAAATAAAATGCTCGGCGGGTCGGATCCGGCCCGCAGTTTGCCCACCCCTGACCTGTGCGGTACATGCTCACAACGTTGCCACAATGTAACTGTCAGCTGGGGAGTAACTCAAAGTATTTTAGCCCTAAAAGTAGCACCTAGGTCTGGGATAGCTTAGAAATAGTCAAGATGACTCCTAACTAAAACCTTTTCACAAACATTTGTAAGCTGATTGTAGCATTTCACATCGCAATGTGTTGAAATACACATACAGTATCACTTACAGGAGCTCTCAATTGCGAGGGCGTAATTGTGTAACCACCAACAACCAAAACCATTCATTAGCAACATTTAAACTAAAGGTAATGTGTCATCATAAATCAAATTAAATTGCTTCTCCTCTTTGCAAACGTGTCTTCATACAGATTCATTTAAAAAAAAAAAATTGTTTCCCCTTTCACAAAATGTGTGTTGCAGACAGGATGGTGATTTGTGGTGTGAAATTGATGTTCCAGGCACAGCATCCAAGACATGTAAGTATGATGGATGTTTGTGTTCTGATATGAACTTGAGTTGAAAAGATGAAAGATACATAACTGTGAATATTTTGGGTTAAACATATTTCATTAGTGTCATTTGGATAATCTTTGTTGTGATTCTATTTCACAGCCTGCCGCAAGAGAAGACCATGGAGTCAAGAAGAAATCCGCGCTGTTGAGAAGACCCTGATGAAATTTATCACTACAGGCAGAACTCCTGGGAAGGCAGACTGCATTTCTTGTATCAACTCAGCACCTGAAGCACTTAAGTTCCGTGACAGGACGTCAGTTAAGTTTTATGTCAAAAATCGTTGTGTGTCCTACCAAAGAACCACACAGACCCTTTTATAGCAATTTGATAAGAATGAGTTTGGGGGTGGGAGATGGGAATGTGTTCAGTTTTCTTAACAGGGCTTGAGCATTTCAGAGGACCACACAATACATGCCCTGTACTTACAGTATTCTTGTTTATATTTTATGTTGGCAGAGGGTCAACACGTAATTTCGATCTCTTTGTATGTCTGGAACATGTGAAGAAATTGACAATAAAGCTGACTTTGACAATGTTTTTGTTATTGGTATTACAGTACATGCACTTTATTTTAACAGTACTTAAATGATTTTAGGTTGGGAGAGGGTCAATTGTGCACTTAGTTGTTAATACTACATGATCATACAGACAGGCTTTAGAGGAAAATTAATGATGCTCATGATTGTGATAATGTTGAAGTGTTAAGAGTTGTGTGTGAGAAGAAGGTACGTTGTATCCTTGTTGACGAGGTTCATTATTCTTATTCAATCCATCGCACAAACATCGCTACATTTTTTTTGTAGCATGTCCGACATATATGTCACACTGTACAGCCCTGCATTACATGTGCTCCTTCAGAATGGTTTTCCGTATATCCAAGAAAATACAGAAGTTGGTCCCCAGATTGCACTGTGCTTGTTGATTACATCACTTGGGTGGGCGTAACTATGGGCGGGGCCAGAGTCCTCACTTTGACCACCTGACACCTGTCCCCTGTGGCTGGTCAGGAGTCAGGTGTCAGACTAACTTCAGGTATTACATTACATTACATTTAGCAGACACTTCTTGACCAAAGTGACTTACATATGTCAGCTATATTACAAGGGATCACATTGTCCCCGGAGCAACTTGGGGTTAAGTGCCTTGCTCAAGGGCACAACGGTGGAAGCCAGGAATTGAACCGACAACTTTCAGGCTACTGCACGCTAGCCCAACTCCTTAACCACTACACTACCACCACCCCAGGTATGAAGTGTGTATTCTATATTCCAACTGATTTGCTTATTACTGAACCCATATACAATGCTCCTGTGCAATGCCTTGTCTGTACCATGCTTAGAAAGTGGTGTCCCCAAAAGTGTGTGTGTGTGTACCTGCATCTCCTCTCTCTGTGCTAAGGGGTGTGTGTGTGTGTGTGTGTGTGTGTGTGTGTACCTGCATCTCCTCTCTCTGTGCAGAGGTGTGTGTGTGTGTGTGTGTGTATATGTTTGTGTGTGTGTGTGTGTGTGTGTATGTTTGTGTGTGTGTGTGTGTGTGTGTGTGTGTGTGTGTATATGTTTGTGTGTGTGTGTGTGTGTGTGTGTGTGTGTGTGTGTGTGTGTGTGTGTGTGTGTGTGTGTGTGTGTATGTTTGTGTGTGCGCGTGTGTGTGTGTACCTGCATCTCCTCTCTCTGTGCTAAGGGGTGTGTGTACCTGCATCTCCTCTCTCTGTGCTGAGGTGTGTGTGTGTGTGTGTGTGTGTGTGTACCTGCATCTCCTCTCTCTGTGCTGAGGTGTGTGTGTGTGTGTGTGTGTGCGTGCGTGTGTACCTGCATCTCCTCTCTCTGTGCTGAGGTGTGTGTGCGTGTGTGTGTACCTGCATCTCCTCTCTGTGCTGAGGTGTGTGTGCGTGTGTGTGTGTGTGTGTACCTGCATCTCCTCTCTCTGTGCTAAGGGGTGTGTGTGTGTGTACCTGCATCTCCTCTCTCTGTGCTGAGGTGTGTGTGTGTGTGTGTGTGTACCTGCATCTCCTCTCTCTGTGCTGAGGTGTGTGTGTGTGTGTGTGTGTGTACGTACCTTCATCTCCTCTCTCTGTGCTGAGGTGTGTGTGTGTGTGTACCTGAATCTCCTCTCTCTGTGCTGAGGTGTGTGTGTGTGTGTGTGTGTGTACGTACCTTCATCTCCTCTCTCTGTGCTGAGGTGTGTGTGTGTGTGTACCTGAATCTCCTCTCTCTGTGCTGAGGTGTGTGTGTACCTGCATCTCCTCTCTCTGTGCGGAGGTGTGTGTGTGTGTGTGTGTGTGTGTGTGTGTGTGTACCTGCATCTCCTCTCTCTGTGCTGAGGTGTGTGTGTGTGTGTGTGTGTGTGTGTGTGTGTGTACGTACCTGCATCTCCTCTCTCTGTGCGGAGGTGTGTGTGCTGCGCGTGGCAGCAGAATGCTTCTCGAACAGTTTCCGGTCCCTCTGCAGCTTCCTCATCTCTGCTTGCTTAAACTCCGCCCACTCAGCCTCTGTCTGGGAGCGCTTGGCCTCAAACTCCGCCTTCTCTTTCCTAAAACAGGACATTGCATCAGTGATGAGACACTTAGGAAGCGCCACATCATCAGCAACAGATCAACAGCAACTGACAAACAATATTAAAACAATAATAATAATAACAATAACAATATTAAAACAATAATAGCCACAACCAACAACAAAGAACAACTTTAATACTAACATCTTTAGTTGTTGAATTTCCCCTTTGGGATCAATAAAGTATCTATCTATCTATCTATCTATCTATCTATCTATCTATCTAGTACCATATGTGACCCTGCAAGGCGAAACCAGTCGCTTTGCGCACAGTGATATTTTGAGAAAATCCACGATAAACAAACGTACGGGTTAAAATGTCAAATTTCACGTTTTTGCATAATTCAACAGTATACAGTCTACACTTTCATATTGTGAACAAATTTCACGGATAAACATACGTTTTGACTGTTAAACCCTGACTGTATTTCGGTAAAGATTTAACTCTTTAGCAGTCATTCCCTTTGTCCACGCCGCTATAAGGTTTTACGGTAGAGCTAAAAATTTAGGCTACTCATTACTCTTTACTCATTACTCAATGTGCCAGCTCTCTATCGTTCTTGGCAGATGTAACCGAATATGAATGTGGAAGACTTGCCTTTCAGGGCACGAACGGTCACAAACTTTTAGAAATATCCTGGCGTCATTTTACGGACCAGGAGAAGTTTTACATTGACGTAGCGCATTTTAAAAGTAGGCCTATACACAATCTGTGTACACAGAACTTCCTCTCCCCTTACTTCCCCCGAAATACATTAGTTATATTCTATAGTGACACCTTCCGTCCCAGGTATTAACTAGGGGGCAGAAAAAGACACTCACTCAGTTGATGAAACTGGACATAGTCAGTCATCCGCTTCAAAGTCTATCGTAAGGCTAATAATAGCTGTCCTCACACTATTGCAATTTACTTAAAAAGGTGATTTTCTCCTCTTCTAGCGTATCGTGACAGGAGAACCATGCCAACTTTGGATGCGGTTATCTTAGCGATACTTTTTGCAATACCCTTGATATACATGTAGTTGAAAAGCTTAGTTAATGGCCGTTCATGTGAGCACAATAACTTAATTTTGCAAATTTTACCAAAGCGACTGGTTTCGCCTTGCAGGGTCACATATACATAACAACTTTAATACCATATATATAACAACTTTAATACCATATATATATAACAACTTTAATACTCTGAGTATTCCTGAGTGTGTGTGTGTGTTTTGTGTACTTTAACATCGTCATGTTGGCCTTCATGCATGCGGCCAATAACAGACAGCAAACACACAAGATAGACACACACACACTTCAAACTAGGGCTGAAACGATTACTCGAGTAACTCAAATAATTTGATTACAAAAGATGATCTGAGGAAAATTCTCTACCTCAAGGCTTCGTTTAATTCCTACAACTTGCATTATGTGGCCTGCTCAGGTCAGGGATTATTGTTTCACATGGACTGACACGCACGCCACTTTCAGAGTTAAGTTGGTGCGATAATAGAGAGCAATGAAGCTGTCCGTAAAAGGCAGAGAAAGTTTTGGGATCATTTTAATCTTAGAAAAAAAGACAAGGTACAATGTGTCCATTGCAAAGCAGAACTGGCGAACCACAACAGCACGTCAACGATGATTCAACATCTGAGCTGAAAGCGTCCAGTTTACACCAGCTCACCATGCGTCGCCGACACAAGGCAACGTTTACATTGGCGCGTAGCCGACACAAGGCAACGTTTACATTGATGCGTAGCCGACACAAGGCAACGTTTACATTGACGCGTAGCCGACACAAGGCAAAGTTTATATTGATGTTAGCTGATAACACCAGCTCACCACGCGAAGCCGACACAAGGTAACGTTTACATTGATGTTAGCTGATTTAAAGGGACACCAGACAACGTTTTCGTGTTAATTACTCATCTTCGTAAGTCAGTATATGGTTAATTACAGGGCGAATTAAGACTCTCTCGCCCGCCCCTACTGCCTGTAGGAAGAATATCCCGCTTGAAAGTTCAGTGTATCGTACCCGCCGATCGAAGCAGGATCAGTTTACATCCTGCATACAGCACAGAGGCAGGCTAACGAAACGCTAGCGATTGTTGCAAACGTGTGTATAATGGCAGAGCCAGTGAAGAAGCAGCGAAAACCCTTGACGGAAGATGCAAAAGAAAAGGAAAAGAGCTTCAGGCCGAGCGAGGGGGAGTTTCGTAGAGAAAAAGCATCAGGCTTGTCTGGTGTCCCTTTAATGTACTAGCACTAGTTAACATACGTTTTTTTGTAGCAGCTGTAGCCTAATGTCGCATTTAACAAAACATTAACAACTGTTGAAGGATTGTTGTTGGCACATAGAAGCACTGCATAAAAGACGACGGGCTAAATTGCTATTAAATCCACTTAGAATCATGACCATGCTGCGCAAATTTGTTTAAAACTGCTGCATTCAAGTTAACTCTGCTACGGTCTTATCATGTGTGTGTGTCTGTACCATAACTCCTGTTGATGCGTGGCGAGGCTGGTCCTCTGGTGTGTGTGTGTGTGTGTGTGTACCGTAACTCCTGTTGATGCGTGGCGAGGCTGGTCCTCTGGTGTGTGTGTGTGTACCGTAATTCCTGTTGATGCGTGGCGAGGCTGGTCCTTTGGCGGGTGAGTGTGTGTGTGTGTGTGTGTGTGTGTGTGTGTGTGTGTGTGTACCGTAACTCCTGGTGATGCGTGGCGAGGCTGGTCTTCTGGCGGGTGAGTTCTGCCGTCTCCATTCTGAAGCGCTCGATCTCCAGCTCCAGCTGCACAAGTCGCTCACGCATCACCTCACACACACCTGCCACACACACACAGATATGCTTATTCTCATACTCATACACATTATATCTCCACAAACACACATATGCTTATTCTCATACTCATTTTATCTCCACACACACACACACACACACATATGCTTATTCTCATACACATGTTTTATCTCCACACACACACACACATATGCTTATTCTCATACACATGATTGCTTATCTCCACTCTCCACACACACACACACACACCCGCTTATTCTCATACACATGTTATATCTCCACACACACACGGCGGTTAGCGCTAAAGCCGTTTAGCAAATGGCCCTTGTACTTGCACGGTTAGCCATTTGGGTGGTAAGCGCTAAAGCCAAAGATTCTATATATATATATAAGCAATAATAACATATACATATAATTTTGTATACTATTTTACAGTCATTGTTTGTGTGTGATGCCAATGAAACACTCTTTCGGACACGGAATTAATAATTTCATTTTGCCCCGTTAACCGAGCTAGCTAGCTAACGTTAGCACAGTAAACGGAAAGTGAATGGGAATGTTCGCTAGCTAGCTAGCAGCTAAGAACTTTGGTTAAACTTATATATTGTTGCAAACAGAGGTGGGACCAAGTCACTGTTTGGCAAGTCACAAGTAAGTCCCAAGTCTTAGCACTCAAGTCCAAGTCAAGTCCCAAGTAAATACAGAGAAGGGCAAGTCGAGTCCAAGTCCAAGTCTCATCAAAGCCAAGTCGAGTCCAAGTCCAAGTCCCAATCTTTTTCAAGTCCTGAACAAGTCATCAGGTACTCTTCACTTAATAATGCCATTATTAGACTATCGATCATAATTTTAACACTTCCATCTAATCCACAGAATTATTTTTTATAAATACAGATTAAAATATGTTCAATGTTTCTGTCTTGAAATCTTTTACGATATATGCATGCGCATACAATATACACATGTGCATACCTGAGTAATCTGTACAAAACGGATAGCTACATGAAAAATAAAAATATTGTTTTTCCAAATTTCGGAGCCCACTGTAAGGATGAGTAATAATTTGACTGATGGCATTTCACTGCGCTAGGCCACAGATTTGCCTGCAAACAATTTATTAGGCTGTCTGCCAGTGGCGACTCATAAGGGAAGCCAAGGTCAACACTTTTATATTATTTAAAAGATAATAATGACACAGTAATTTTGTTTTAAAGTATTCATTTCTTAAGAAATACTACACATGTGATGCTGTTTATCTCATTTGTAAATGGTGCACTGTCACTTTAAGCCCATTGTGTGCCACTGTCCACACATTCTCATAATGATCTTTTTTACCAGCTCCATTCCTATGGCTAGTCCACAAACTCAAACATTGTTTGTGCCACATGAATAGCACAATATTAACAATGATAAGCATTATATTAAGTTGGCACAAACAGCTTTCATTCCTTTGGAAATAGATGCATGTATGACATGATGCTTGCTTGACATTTTCTGTTTGCAATTAAATGTGAATTATGAGCCTGGTAGCCAGTAGCCACCTAGCTAGCTGAGTGGAATGCGTTTCAATCGGCATATCGATGTGCTTCATGTAAACAAATTATTGAATAGGCCTACTTCAAGACTCACCATTTCCATTAAACAAAGGCAAAGACAACTCTTCATATTCTTGTCCACTTTCCAAATCACAGTGAGTGCAGCCTATGTCATAGTGACCTGGATCTCATAGTTTATAACAGTAGAGAGAACCGGATAAATCCGCAATTTCCCCTAATCTCGTATTTGTTGCCTTCATGATTTCCTTTTATACGTTTCTTATATTTAAAAGAAAATATCAATCATCATCAACAATGACAAGCCAGCTGGAACCTGCCACTCATTTTCTCTCCCTCTCGTGCGTGCTTAGATGGGGTTCTCAATTAAATGGAGTAGGCTAGCATAAGTTCAAGTTGGATCTTAATGGAGAGGACTCGAAAAGTATCATCTTTATGTAACATGCTGTTGGTGCATTTTGACATTGTAAACGTTCTCTAACAAGAGTGCAAATCAGTTTGCAGTAAAGCTACTAGTTATTAGCTAAATGTTGGTCGTTTCTCTGTCTCTTGGTGCCCTACACACAGTGCGTAACGCATGTGGGGGTAGCGGCAGCACTGAACTGTGCTCTGGACTGGCCGCTTGTCTCCGCTATTTTTTTTTTTTTTAGTCACGGAGGGAAAGCATCTCTGGGGTGACTGGTCCACGATCAGGAAATTTAGTTTTTGACTCGAGACATGTCAAGTCGTCACAAGTCAAAGAGGCAAAGTCCGAGTCAAGTCTCGAGTGAATAGTATTCAAGTCCAAGTCGAGTCGCAAGTCATGCCGAATTTTATCAAGTCAAGTCTGAAGTCATTAAAATCATGACTCGAGTCTGACTCGAGTCCAAGTCATGTGACTCGAGTCCACATGTCTGGTTGCAAACAAACCTGAAATAACATATGTTCAGCAACTTTGTGGTAGTCTACTAGTTCTAGCAAAAAATATGTTAGGTTAGTTTATCAACCATCTCTGAGTCTAGAGCCTCTGAGAACAGGTGACAGAGGAGACAGTGACAGATCACGAACAAAGCTATTTTTGTTTTTATTTGTTTAGTTGGAAAATACAATTTCAATGTCGGAATGTTAGGGAGACATGTGGCTTGTAGAAAATGGGTTCAAAACTTACATCGCTGAATGTAGGGCTAAGGGATTGGTCATATTCCGTGAATCGTCTCGCTTTATCAACCGTCTCTGCTAAAGCCGTATAGCAAATGGCCCTTGTACTTGCACTGTTAGCCATTTGGGTGGTAAGCGCTGAAGCCAGGCAAACTTGGTACTCTTTCGATCAACGTTATTTATCTCTCAAGGTGGTGTACTCGTCATGGTAAAAAAGACCATGGGTTCAAACAACTAAATTTGGCACCGAAATCTAACAAATTTTTCGATATACGATAGGATGAACGTTTCACTTCATAAAACTCACATAGATGAGAACTTTAAATTATTTGTAGGATATTGCTTGTTCACAACTTGAGCTGTGTATGCAATGGTAAAGCTCAGAGGGAATGCCTGGGAAAGTCTTTTTATTAGTATTATTTCATTTGAGCTAAAGTCGTTTTTATTAATAGGATTTCATTTGAGCTAAAGTCTTTTTTATTAGTATTATTTCATTTGAGCTATTTCCATGTTGAACTACATTTGATATTGATTGCATCATAGCAAAATAAAATAAACACAGCTAACAAGGCCTGTGCTGCTGAACTGGGGGAGCCACTGAAGCACATCTTCAACTGGAGTCTACGTCTCGGACAAGTTCCAGCACTGTGGAAGACATCATGTCTCACCCCCGTCCCCAAGAAACCACACCCCAGTGAGCTTAATGACTTCAGGCCTGTCGCTCTAACATCACATGTGATTAAATCAATGGAGCGACTGGTCTTAGGTATGCTCAGACCCCAGGTACGCCATACACTAGACCCGTTACAGTTTGCATACCAGGAGAAAGTGGGCGTGGACGATGCCATTACTTATCTTTTACACAGGACACATTCTCACCTAGACAAGGGGAAAAGTGCTGTGAGAATCATGTTCTTTGATTTCTCAAGTGCTTTTAACACCATCGAACCCTTCAGACTGGGAGACAAGCTCTTGCAGATGGATGTGGACGCTCACCTGGTAACCTGGATTACAGATTACCTGACCGAGCGACCACAGTTCGTCAGACTGAAGAACTGCCTCTCTGACACTGTTATCAGCAGCACCGGAGCGCCACAGGGAACTGTGCTCTCTCCAGTCCTGTTCACCCTGTACACATCTGACTTCTGCTACAACACCGAGTCATGCCACATGCAGAAGTTTTCTGATGATACTGCAATTGTGGGGTGTATCAGGAGTACAGGAGCCTGGTGGAGGACTTTGTGCAATGGTGCAAACTCAATCACCTTCAACACTTCAAAGACCAAGGAGATGGTGGTGGATTTCCGCAGGTCTAAGCCCGCTCTGCTACCAGTCTCCATTGATGGGGTCAATGTGGAGGTGGTAAGCACCTACAAGTATCTGGGTCTCCACCTGGACAATAAACTGGATTGGTCAGCCAACACTGATGCACTCTACAAGAAAGGACAGAGCAGGCTGTACTTCCTGAGGAGGCTGCGGTCTTCAATGTGTGCAGCAAGCTCCTCAGGATGTGTTTTACCAGTCTGTTGTGGCCAGCGCCCTCTTCTATGCAGTGGTATGCTGGGGAGGAAGCACAAAGAAGAAGGATGCTGGGCGACTTGACAGGCTGGTAAGGAAGGCTGGCTCTGTAGTGGGAGCTGAACTGGAGTGCATCACTTCAATATCTGACAAAAGGACCCTAAACAAACTGATTAACATCTTGGACAATGAATGTCATCCACTCAACAGCACTATCAAAAAGCAAAAGAGCTTGATCAGCTGAAAGGCTGAGGAAGTCATTTGTTCCTAGGGCCATTGAACTGTTCAATGCCTCACTAAAGGGAAGAGGAGAGATAAACTTCTCTGCTTAGTCTGTCTGCCTCTCCACCCTCTCCATGTTTGAGTACTGACTGCCCACTACTGCTTTACTAGTGCTGGGCGGTATGACCAAAAATGTATATCACGGTATTTTTCAATAATTATACTTTTTTGAAAATTATACAATTTAAAATAAAACCTCTCTGCTAATATGCTTACTCTGTCAAATAGGCCTATCAGAAACATGCCTTATTGTTATTGTGTGGTTTACATGACGTTAGTGGTAGGCTAACGTTAACTTCATGTGGATGTGGATGTCTTCTTGTTAGCCTGCCATGATCTTCGGTTCGGTTCGGTAGGCAAAACATTAACAAAAAAGTTTGTTTTGGAGCACTGATGACAGTCAGGATCATTTCTAACTAGCCAGCTAGTATTGCTCAGTGCATGTCTATAACATGCTTTACTTGCTACCTGGATCATTTCAGCGAATATTCTTGAGATGAATGATAAGAACATTAAACTTCACTGTGTTCGGTGGGTTGCTAACTAACGACATCACCTACTAGCCAGCTAGTTACAGCCATATGGTTACAGCTGTTGAACAATCTCAATAGAATTTTCGTGACGGTAAATCCCTTTCAATGCAGTATCCCGTAAGTGCAATGTTGTTTGGAACTGTAGAAGAGGTATAAAAATAGCATTTTGTAGCGGCGAAATAATATGCCCTTCTCACTTCCACGCTAACGAGCTTTGACTAAAAACGGTAACATCGAACTTTCTCAAAACACATCCGAATGACATGATTTGGATGTCAACTCAACGTATATATTCCCAATCATCCGTAAATCGATCTAAAGTGCATTTCATAATAACATTGATAATTCCTTTAAGGGTCATACTTTAGGGGAAAAACTTAAGGTGTTTTGCGTTTACCCTCACTATGCCTGGCATTGGCACCATGCGTGCGTGTGAAGAAAGTCCTGTCTGAAACACTGTCGCGTTGCGCAGTGTTCCAAACGTTGTGTAATCAAATACACCGGTATGGCGGTATATTAAAAATTCATATCATAACGAAAATATACACCGGTATACGGTGTGAACCGGTATACCGCCCAGCACTATGTTTTACTACTGTTTTACTAATGTCCACAGCCTAATGTTTTCACTACTGTTTTACTGCTACACTGTTTTTCATGCTATATTAGCACACATGATCAATGGCTGCGGTCAGGCTTCTGCTACAATACTGAATGAATGAATGGCTATAACCCTATTTCCTCAACCTGTTCTTGCACTGAAATAGTTTTTTTTTATTTTACCTTGTCTACATTATACTTTACTCTCCTATTTGTCCATATTATTTATGCTGGTCTCTAGACCTTACTCTTGCACTGTTGGACTAATGTTGGACTACTTTTTGCACCTTCACCATGACACTCACTCTCTTGAGCACCTTGCCATGCACACATAAGTAAAGGACTAATGTTGGACTACTTTTTGCACCTTCACCATGACACTCACTCCCTTTAGCACCTTACTAGTCCCGGCCCTGTCACTACAAGCGTGATGCTTGATCACGCTCAAGCACATTAGACTGATATGAAATACTTATATTGTGATACAGTTTTCAGCCATATGGCCCAGCCCTAATATAAACACACACACATGGTGTGTATTCCATGGTCACTGTTATCCTGGCATCTTTCAGTTTTCAGCCATATGGCCCAGCCCTAATATAAACACACACACACACACACATTGTGTCTTGGACAAGACCCTAAGATCATATGAACAGTATATAACTTGCTCTACAACGCAGAGGAAGACCACCTTAGATCTCTGCTATGGCTCAGTAAATGGGGCCTACAGATCCATGGCCATGCCACCCCTTGGTGCCTCCTACCACAATAGTATCTATCTGATGCCTGTGTACAAACCCGCTTTCAGACGCCTTGAGCGCGAGGAGAAAACCATACAACTCTTGACAGAAGACAGTATTTCCTCTCTACAGGGGTGTCTGGAATGTACGGACTGGAATTGTTTTTATGACGCTTGTAGTGACATTAATGAACTCACAGAAACAATGTCTGCCTATATCAAATATTGTGTTGATTTGGTTATTCCATCCAAAAAGGTGGTCATTTACCCTAATAATAAGCCATGGGTAACAAAGGAACTAACAAGTGTTATCAACAGGAAAAAAAAGACATTCTATTCAGGGGACCTGGTAGAGAAAAAAGCTGTCTCAAGAGAAGTCAAAAATGAAATAAGGAAAGCAAAAATACAGTATAGGAATAAAATTGAAAATCAATATAATAGTGGGGATCTAAAAGCAGCCTGGCAAGGTATTAAAACTATGGCAGCCATTAATCAGCCTGTAAGCAGAACAGGGCAACCAATAACATTGAATGGTATAGACAACGGCGATTTGCCAAATACTTTTAGCCAATTCTTCTGCAGGTTTGAAAGGTCCTTCCCAGATGGTATAGTCACATTGAGAGAGACGTTAACGCCCCAGAGAGGGATAGAAATTCAGACAAAAGTCACAACTCTACTTAAAAACACAAAAATAGGAAAGGCTGCTGGCCCTGACGCCATCTGTGGGCGTACACTGTGCTATTGCGCCGAGCAGCTTAATGAGGCCTTCACATGTATCTTTCAAAAATGTGCTGACAGTGGGGATATACCTGACTTATGGAAAACATCAACAGTAATACCCATCCCCAAAACAAAATCTCCTAAAGACCTTAATGAATTCAGAACAATTGCACTAACTTCCCTGATAATGAAGTGCTTTGAAAAGATCCTCAAGGACACAATCATCTCCCTAACTGTAGACAAACTAGATCCACTACAATTTGCCTATAAAGCGGGCAAGGGTGTAGAGGATGCAAAACTCTTCATTCTTGACAGGGTGTATAAACATCTAGAGAAACCTGCATCACACGCAAGACTTTTATTTGCTGACTTCAGTTCAGCTTTTAACAAAATGCAGCCTCACATTCTGATTGAACGATTAGCCTCATATTTTAAGCTACCCGAGCAGATTTTATTACTAGTTTTACATTTTTTAACAAACAGAAGGCAGCAGGTCTATGTAAATGGAAACATGTCCTCTGTCATTGTATCCAACACAGGCTCTCCCCAGGGTTGCGTGCTGTCCCCCCTGCTTTTCATATTATACACTGACAACTGCAGGTCATCTTGGGAAAACAGCTACTTGGTGAAGTTTTCAGACGACTCAGCCCTGTTGTCTCTTCTCCAGGGCAACCAATCTGACCACAACAGAGCCCTTACGGAATTTGTCAGATGGTGCGATGACAGCTTCCTTGACCTAAATGTGTCTAAAACTAAAGAATTAATCATAGACTTTAGGAAGCACAGTGAGGAACCAAAACCGAGTGTAATACACAATGAAGATTTTCAAATAGTCCAAACATAAGTACTTAGGCACAGTGTTTGACCCACAACTGAAATTCAGTGAGAACACTGACAGCATTATTAAGAGAGCAAACCAAAGAATATACTTACTAAGGAAGCTTAACTCTTTTGGTGTCTGTAAACAAATTCTATGTACATTTTATCAAGCCTTCATTGAGAGTCTATTGACATTTTCTTTCATATGTTGGTTTAATGGACTGTCTGTGAAGGACAAAAAGAGCTTGAGCGACATTGTCAAAGTATGCTAAAAAATTACTGCTTCCCAGTTAGAAGATCTCTGTTCTCTCTGGAAAACACGGGGGGTTCAGAAAGCAGAAAGAATATCTTGCCAACCAAATCATGTACTCAGTAATGAATTGGTTATCATGCAGTCAGGTCGGCGGTACCATGAGCCAATACCTAAAACTAACCGCTATGCCCACTCATTCATTCCCTCTGCTATTAGATTGTTAAATGAACATCATATAAGACTGTTAAAAGGATGCACATAACTACAACAATACTGGTTCTTGGACTCTGCTGCTCTGTTCCGTCACTGGTAGGCGAAGTGTGTGTGTGTGTGTGTGTGTGTGGCTGTAGATAGGTGATATATGACTGCTGCAGTACTTACTTATTTATTTGTCTACTTACTTTTTTTTAACATTGCATACATTTATATAGTGTATGCTAATGCACTCTTTAACTTTTAACCCCTTAATGGATGGGTTGGCTATAAACCGTATTGCCCCTCGGGGACTAATAAAGATATCTGAACTGAACTGAACTGAACACACACACACGGTGTGTACTCCATGGTCACTGTTATCTTATAATAATAATAATAATAATAATAATAATAATAATAATAATAAGCTTTATTTGTATAGCACCTTTCATACACATAATGCAGCTCAAAGTGCTTTACATTTGAAGCATGTAACACAATAATAGTCAGTCAGTCATTATCAATCACTTTTCTTTGCTGTTTATGATCTACTCAGCAACATATCAAAAATATAGAAAATGACGTCATAAGACTGGCAGCCTTAACCCTCTTACCCCCCACAAGCACACCATATGGCAACTGTGGCAAGGAAAAACTCCCATATTTCAGGAAGAAACCTTGAGCAGAACCTGACTTAATAGGGGGAGCCCATCTGCTTCTGGCTGGCTGCGCCCTCCAATAGTAGCAGATGTAGAATAATCTGAAAATGTAGTCTACAGGATAAGATGAGTTAACTAAAAGCTTTCCTGTACAGATATGTTTTCAGATCTTTTTAAAAAATATTTACTGAACTCGCCTGCTTGATGTACAGAGGCAGGGTGTTCCATAGTTTGGGGGCATAATGGATAAACGCAGCTTCTCCACTTTGTTTGTGGAGCACTTTGGGTATGATTAACAGATTAGAATTGGATGATCTAAGTTTCCTTTGTGGTTGATAAAATATTAAAAGCTCAGAGATATATGAAGGTGCTATGCCATTCAGAGCTTTGTAAGTAATTAACATAACCTTAAAATCAATTCTATAGGAAATAGGGAGCCAGTGCAGTTCAGCCAACACAGGGGTGATGTGTTCTCTCTTCTTAGTCTTAGTTAAAAGTCTAGCCGCAGAGTTCTGTATGAGTGCCAATTTCTTTAGATGTTTTTTGGGAAGACCAGTGAAAAGTGCATTGCAGTAGTCTAACCTGCTAGTGATAAAGGCGTGAATTAGTTTTTCTGCATCTTGTTGAGTTAAAAAGGGCCGCACTTTGGCAATGTTTCTCAAGTGGAAATAGGCTGTCTGAGTAACTTTACTGATATGGGGCTTAAAACTTAACTCTGCATCTAAGATGACACCGAGGCTTGTTACTTTTGGTTTGACCTGGTGTGCCAAGTTCCCCAGATTACTAAGAATAATATCTCGCTTTAGTTTTGGTCCAACCAGAAGTACCTCTGTTTTGTCATCATTTAGTTTCAAAAAGTTTTTGCTCATCCACTGATTAATGGAGGTTAGGCATGCAGTGAGGGAGCAAAGGCCATCTGGGTTAGTTGGCTCCACAGAAATATACAATTGGGTATCATCTGCGTAGCTGTGGAAGTTTACATTATGCTGACTTATGACGTTTCCCAATGGAAGCATATATAGAGAAAATAGCAGGGGACCAAGGCAGCTCCCCTGGGCCACACCAAAAGGCAAGTCATGTTTTTCAGATACATGATCTTCTAGACTGATATAAAAATCTCTGCCAGTAATGTAGGTTTGAAACCAGTTTAGAGCATTATCAGAGAGACCCACCCACTTCGCAAGGCGGTGAATTAGGATGCTATGATGAATGGTGTCAAATGCCGCACTCAAATCCAGAAGAATAAGGATTGAGACTTTGTTTGAGTCAGTAGCTAGTCTGAGATCATTGACTATTTTTACTAGAGCCGTTTCTGTGCTGTGATTTGATCTAAAACCTGATTGGAATTTTTCAAGGATACTGTTTTCGTTGAGGAAGGTATTTAACTGATTACAAACAACTTTTTCAAGTACTTTGCTCAAAAACGATAGATTTGATATAGGCCTGTAGTTGCTCTTGGCATCTTTCAGTTTTCAGCCATATGGCCCAGCCCTAATATAAACACACACACACACACATAGTGAGCAGGCATAGTGATAATGAGCAGGCATAGTGATAATGAGCAGGCATAGTGATAATGAGCAAGCATAGTGATAATGAGCAGACATAGTGCGCTGGGCCTCTGAAGAAAAGGGACCACTGCTCTACGCTACCACCGCCCCTACCACCACATACGCTTCGCTTCTCGGCCTTTTGGCTAAGATCAAGTCTAGTGTATTACACACACACACACATACACTCTTTCCCACACCTAGGCTTCCCCCTGGCATGGAAGGGGGCCGCTTTCCTCTATGTTCCAAGCACTTACCACTTGCCCAGAACTGACTCAATTGTTTAAAAAACAACACTCACTGATGCACTTATTCTTATTGTACTAGACCTTTTTTTAAATTGTCCTAGAATTGTTCAGAAAATTGCTTTAAAAAGCTTAAACTGTTAGCCATGTTGTTAGTCGCTTTGGTTAAAAATGCATCAGCCAAATGCAATGTGATATGATGCAATGTAATGTGATGTAACATACAACTGGCAGATCTCTCTCAACCTCACATTCAGTGCACTGAACAAGAGACAAACACTGTATACACACACACACACACACACACACAAACAATGATGCTCACCTTCACTCTCCTGATTTCTGATTGGCTGAGCGCTGGTTTGAGTGACTTGTGTAGGGCGTGGCTTTGGCTGCAGGGCAGGGAACAGCTTGGCCACGAGCTGGGAAGGGTGTGTGTGTGTGGGAGTGTGTGTGTGAGCCTCTCTCTCCTCATCATCAGGTTCCGACGAAACCCACTCCACGCCTGTTGCCCCGGCAACCTTCCTCCTCAGCGTCCTCTCTGGCTGTTGTGCATCCTGGGAAATATCTGCCCAAGTGTCGTCATCATCAAACTCCACCTCCACCCTGTCACTCAAAGCCGCAGACCCCTCCTCATGCCCCACCCCTTCTGGCTCCTGATAGGTGCATCTGTCATAGGGGGGTGTGGTCACAGGCAAGCAGTGGCTGTTGGGGGCAACCCGAGTGACCTCTTCATCATCTTCCTCCCCATCCTCCTCCTCTTCGTCACGCATGTGTTCATGACCACCAGGGCCCTCGTCTTCCTCAGCACACAGACTGATGGGCAGCTCAACTGCGCTTGTGTCTGTAGCTCTAGAGGGTGTGTGAGCCGTGCGTGTGTCTGCAGATCTAAAGAGTGTGCCAGCCGTGCGTGTGTGTCCAACGATGGCGAGTGAGTCAGTGGTGTGTGTTTTGACAGTGTTGTGGTCAGTGGTGTGCGTTTTGACAGTGTTGTGGTCAGTGGTGTGCGTTTTGACAGTGTGGTGTGCTTTGATTGGCGTGGAGGAGAGGCGGCGTGTGTTTGTGTGTGTGTGTGTTCCGAGGGCCTGCAAGATGGAGGAGGAGCAAGAGGTGAATGAAAGCTCCTCAGCCGCCACCTCCAGCAACTCAAACTCACCAAGCTCCACCCACTCGCGCTGACGCTCACGCTGCCACACCTCAAATGATGTCTCCATAGCAACGGGAGCGCTGCAGAGAGACTGCGAGTGTGTGTGTGACTCCAGAGTGGGTGACTCCAGAGTGGGTGTGTGTGACGCCAGAGTGGGTGTGTGCGACGCCAGGGTGGGTGTGTGCGACGCCAGGGAGGCGGTCTTGCGCTGGAGGGTTCTGGCGGCAGCGCTGGCGGGTCTGGGCTTGGTTCCTCCGGGTCGTGCAGCTGCAGGCCGGTTCTGGCTGTGGCCTCGTGCGCTGGGTTCCGAGGGTCTGGAGCGGGCCGGTCTTGGCTTGTTCCTCTGTGGTTCCCTCTGCCCTGTCAGCGACTCTCTGGACTCGGGGTGCTTGGCTAGAGGTTCTGCAAAGATCTGTGCGGTGGGTTTTAATGACGTTCTGTTAAACCTCAACAGGCCTTCTCCCTTACGCAGGAATGAGCGTTTAGGCCCCGCCGTCTGGTCCCCCACGGGGTTCTGAAGAGGAACAACAGAAGGGATGTGATTGGCTAAGGTTAAAAAAGCAGGAAAATATACGTGATATATTTTCGTAATAAATTTAAAATATATATTTTCGTTATGATATTAACGACCATACCGGTGTATTTGCATACCGGTGTATTTGATTACACAACGTTGGGATTGTGCGCTGCGCGACTCTGTTTCAATAATGCGCTTCTAGACGACTTCTATGACATGGTGCGACTGCAGGACAACGGGAGTAAACAGTAGAGCTCTGGGGCCGGTTGCACAAAACACCTTAAGTTTTTTAAGCAGTGTTGTAGTACTCGAGTCCAAGTCATGAGCTAAATTTACTTTACGTGACTTGACTTGGACTTGAGCACTGAATGACTCGAACTTAGACTCGTACATTCAGACTATGAGACGAGGACTCGACTTTTTTTTGTATGTCATTAGGCAATAACTGTAATATGTCATTAAAATAGAATACATCACGTCATGTTCCTACAAAACAGACGTTAACTTTAATGGCGCCAAATGCCTGGAGACATGAATGCCCCAAAGGTTGTCAGTTTTGCATTTAATAGTGACTCGACTCGGACTTGACTTGGAATTTTTTTTAATGACTTGGACTTGACTCGGACTTGAACACTGGAGACTCGAACCTGGACTCGGAGTCGAGGCATAGTGACTTGACTACAACACTGCTATTAAGTATGACCCTTAAGGCTTAATTTCTTCTTAGGTAAGGGATTTATTTAAAGGTGTTGCACAGAATAACTTAAATGGTTTCCTTAGTTAAAGAAAAACGTTAAGGGATTTTCCGGCACGAAATTTCTATAGTTTCCACAGAGATTGTTCAACAGCTGTAACTAGCTGGTTAGTAGACGATGCTGTTAGTTAACCCACTGAACACAGTAAAGCCTAATGATCTTATAATTCTTCTTACCTTAAAAAGTATTCACTGAAATTATCCTGGTATAGCCTGGATGCCAGCCGAACTTAGCCCCGCCTACAACATTTGAGGTCGGGAAGTTCGGTCTGGCATTGCTCCGTGGAGCAACTAAACTCGAACCAGAGCTGTTTGGACCAATCAAATTGGGCTTTATGATGATGGACAGGTGAGCAACAGTGCCTCGTCTATCACGTCATCTGAGCAGCTTAGGTTGATTTTGTTTGCAACAAAAACGCTGTGGCTAGAAGCTAGACAGATGACTTCTAAGACCCCATATGGAAAAATGCATATTATTTCCGTGAGGTTTTATCACTAAAAACGATTATTGTTTGTATGTTTGTAGCATCGATGTGAACGGAATTATTTTAACGAAGGAAAGGAAATATCCGTTTTTTCCAAATAGCCTACCCTGCTACGTATAACAAGATATTGACAGCACAATAATTGAGTGTTGCAATTTCGGTTTCGAATCGCATATCGTTACAGCATGTGTGTGTGTGTGTGCGTGTATGTATACATGTGTGTGTGTGTGTGTATATATGTTTGCGTGTGTGTGTGCATGCTTGTGTGTGCAGGGCTGTACAGTGCGTCGCACATGCTACAAAAAAATTAGTTTGTGCAATGGATGACCAACGTAGCACTGGTGCGATACAGTTTTGCTTAAGGAAATACAAGGAAATACAATGCATGCGTGTGAGACTGACAGGGAGGCTACAGCAATCAGTGCAACTGGCTACACCAGATGTGATAACGGCGCGTAGGCTTCGTTAAAAAAAATAGACCCGTTCTGTTTTTGCGTGTTGTGAACGAAGCGCTTCAGTTAGGCTACGCGCCCGGTGTAGGCTCCCTGTGAAACGCTTGTTTATTTATTTGAAGTGCGTATGTATAGGGTACTTCTGTGAGAGGGGAATCGATGTAGGCTACTTTGATTTCAACTTGGTAGTTGCAGTCTACACGATTAAAAAGCATGTCTACTTGTTTGTAGGCTTAGTATCCAAACAATCCAACTCCAAATCAAACAACACCTTGCAAATGGTCCTCGCGGATCGAACAAGTGATAGCTATGTTTAGCCTAAAGCGAAAGTATCTTCCGACCGCAATCCAGTTGCAGTAGGCCTAGATCCCAACCACAATTGATGAAATGCCCTACTTATATTGATGCTACAAAATTTGTGGCTGGTGCTACAACACTTCTGTAGCACCAGTGCTACTTGCAAAAAAAGTTAACGCACAGCCCTGGTGTGCGTGCGTTTCTTTGTGTGTGTGTGTGTGTGTGTGTGTGTGTTTGAACAGACCTTTCCCTTCTGCCTCTCCTGCTCCATCTTCAGCTCTTCTTCCAGAAGTTCCTCAAATGTGTGAGCTCTCCGTCCTACACCAGGCCTTATGGGCCTGCGCACACACACACGCGCACACACACACACACACACACACATTTATAAAGCTCTCAGTCCTTAACCAGGCACGATGGGCCTGCACACACACACACACATTTATAAAGCTCTCAGTCCTTAACCAGGCACGATGGGCTTGCAAACACACACACACACCAGGCACGATGGGCTTGCACACACACACACTAGGCACGATGGGCTTGCAAACACACACACACACCAGGCACGATGGGCTTGCACACACACACACTAGGCACGATGGGCTTGCACACTCACACCAGGCACGATGGGCTTGCACGCACACACACACATCACGCACGATGGGCTTGCACGCACACACACACACCACGCACGATGGGCTTGCACACACACACACCAGGCACGATGGGCCTGCACACACACACACACCAGGCACGATGGGCTTGCACACACACACACGCACGCACGATGGGCTTGCACACACACACGCACGCACGATGGGCTTGCACACACACACACACCAGGCACGATGGGCTTGCACACACACACCAGGCACGATGGGCCTGCACACACACACGCACGCACACACGCACACACACACACACACCAGGCACGGTGGGCTTGCACACACACACCAGGCACGATGGGCTTGCGCGCACACACACACACACACACACCAGGCCTGATGGGCTTGCGCTTGCACACACACACACACACACACACACCAGGCATGAAGGGCTTGCACACACACACACGGCACGATAGGCTTGCACACACACACACACACACACCAGGCACGATGGGCTTGCGCACACACACACACACACGGCACGATGGGCTTGCACACACACACACACACACGGCACGATGGGCTTGCACACACACACCAGGCACGATGGGCTTGCACGCACACGCACACACACACCACGCACGATGGGCTTGCACACACACAAACACACACACACACACCAGGCACGATGGGCCTGCACACACACACCAGGCACGATGGGCTTGCACACACACACACACACACACCAGGCACGATGGGCTTGCACACACACGCACACACACAAGGCACGATGGGCTTGCACACACACACACACACACGCACACCAGGCACAATGGGCTTGCACACACACACGCACACCAGGCACAATGGGCTTGCACACACACACACACACCAGGCACGATGGGCTTGCACACGCGCACACACACACACACACACACACACACACACACACCAGGCACGATGGGCTTGCACGCACACGCACACCACGCACGATGGGCTTGCACACACTTGCACACACACACACCAGGCACGATGGGCCTGCACACACACACACACACACACACACACACACACACACACCAGGACCGATGGGCTTGCACACACACACGCACGCACGATGGGCTTGCACTTGCGCACGCACACACACACACACACACACACACACACACACACACACACACACACACACGCACACCAGGCACGATGGGTTTGCGCGCACGCGCACGCACACACACACACACACACACACACACCAGGCCTGATGGGCTTGCACACACACCAGGCATGATGGGCTTGCACACACACACGGCACGATGGGCTTGCACACACACATGCACGCACGATGGGCTTGCACTTGCGCACACACACACACACACACACACGCACACCAGGCACGATGGGCTTGCACACACACCAGGCACACACAAACACACACACACCAGGCCTGATGGGCTTGCACGCTTGCACACACACACACACCAGGCATGATGGGCTTGCACACACACACACACGGCATGATGGGCTTGCACACACACACACACACACCTGGCATGATGGGCTTACACACACACACTAGGCACGATGGGCTTGCACACACACGCACACCAGGCACGATGGGCTTGCACACACACACATGCAAGGCATCCAAAATAGGGTACAAAGGGGCACAAAATTGCCAGAATCTTTCCATGCGATATTATTTATTTCTCGCTTAGCATAACAAGTTAGCTAGCATGCTTTCCACGCGATATGATTTATTTCTCGCTTAGCTTAGCATAAGAAGTTAGCTAGCATGCTTTCCATGCGATATGATTTATTTCTCGCTTAGCATAACAAGTTAGCTAGCATGCTTTCCATGCGATATGATTTATTTCTTGCTTAGCTTAGCATAAGAAGTTAGCTAGCATGCTAGCAGGAATCCCATTTTCTGCCTGTGGTTTACTAGCATGCTAAGCTAACCATCAGCGCTGTCTATCGTTTTCAGTTTATTTTTTACTAAGACGCCAGAAGTGAACTGACGCCACACTGACTGAAGTTGACTTAGAAAATACAAAAATGTTTAATAAACCAGCCAAAGCAACTAGCACCACCGAAACCACTGAACTGCTCAAGGTACGCCTCGCCACTCAACAACAAAATCCGAATGGTTGGAACATTGACTGACTATCGTTTTGTCCAGTCAGAATCCCAGAAAACGGTGAACAATTTTTTTTATTCAAAATAATGAAGATATCACCCCAAACCTTATAGATTATGACGAGTGACCATCGCAGGAAGTGCATCATAACAAAGAGACACCAGACCCTCTTGTAACAGCTGTACCAAAGATTCTATTGTTAGCTTTATCAACCGTCTCTGGCTGTACTCGCGACACTGCAGGCCCATAAAATCAGTTAGAAAATAAGGCAGAAAAATGTTTCCCATGCTGCTTCCTCATGGTGGAATGTGCAAAAATGTACAAAAATCAAAAGGATGCCTTCTTGTATGTGTTATCTGCAGTGGTACTGAAAACGTGTTGATAGCCTATTGCTGATTTTTTGCTGTAGTGTAAAGCATGTCACACAGTAGCCTAGCCTACAGAAAACACTTAATTGATGTGATATGATGATGACTAAATGCATGCCTATAATTGTTTATTAAACATCATAGTAATTTATTTCGTCAGTCATCATGTCCATGTTAATGAATAGGAATGACATTTAAACCATAGCCATAAACCACAATTTCGCACAATATCTGCCCTGAGTCCCTATGCGTGAGTCACAAGCTCCTCCCAGCTGACTCTGGCAGATCACATGGACAGTCAGACGCGTTCGATTATTTAATAAATAAATGTGAATTACGAATAATAATAAAAAGCTTCTACCTAATGTGTCTATTTTTTATATAAACTGTAAAAGAAAACACATTTTTTCCCGCTGTATTCTCCATAAAGAGTAAAGTAAATTATGTACTTATTTCCGGAATTGACGTCACTTCCTGGACTCGCCAGAGGCTGGTCTAATGGGTCTGAGGTCTCTCAATGACTTAACCCCCTACTGTGATGCGTAGTGTACCTGTCCAGTGTTGATGCGTAGTGTACCTGTCCTGTGTTGATGATGTGTAGTGTACCTGTCCTGTGTTGATGATGCAAAGTGTACCTGTCCAGTGTTGATGATGTGTAGTGTACCTGTCCAGTGTTGATGATGCGTAGTGTACCTGTCCAGTGTTGATGACACGTTACATACCTGTCCTGTGTGGATGCCTCTTGTGTGGGCTCTGGTGACTGAGTGTCCTGCCGGGGAGTTGTGCTGTTGGAGCTGGAGCCATCTGCTTCTGTGAAGCAAAGACTCAGTCAGGAAGCAGATACATATCCCAGAGGTAAGTTAGTTTAATTTGTATAGCACAGATACATATCCCAGTATAGTATTAGTATAGTATAGTATAGTATAATATAGTATAGTATTGTAGTCCCTTGTAACAGAATAGACATATGTAAGTCATTTTGGATGAGGCGTGTCTGCTAAATGTGTGTGTGTCTGCTAAATATGTGTGTGTGTGTGCAGGGCTCTACACTAACAAATTTTTTCAAGGAGCACTTGTGCGCCCAAGTTAAAAAATTTAGGAGCACAGACTTACACTTTGCAGCTAACACTTAAACATGCCAGTGCACCAATTGCGAATATTAAGAATGACTGACAACATTTAGGCTACAGGAAATAGGATTTTAAAGATCAGTGCCTACTTTATTTTCAGTCTATTCTATTTTCCTACATTTTGTTAATGTAAAATAGTATAATACATTGCCATATTTGCATTTAGCCTGTATATCAAGTATCCTGCCAAATGTAGGCTAATTTATTTATTTGTGAATCCATCTGTAGCTAATCCAAATATGCCCATGGTGACCTATCTGACTGCATACTGCCTAATACTACTACTAAAACAGTCCATTTTCTCTTCCACAAAACCCAACATAGGCTAATCAAGGATATATATATTTTTTATACTTTTACTTTTTATTTGAAATATCTGCATTGATGGGGGCAGTAGGCAAACGTTAGGCCTACTTTCGTTTTGCATTTCAGCTTGTATTCGGTGTAAACAAACAAGCATGCGTGGAAGCCTGGAGTTGTCAGTAGCGTTCTACCTTTGAATAAAATGGGAGTATTATGGGAAGCTACTTTTGTGCCTGTTCGCTACAGCTATATTTTGCATATTGCAGCCAATACGTCAACTGGGCTAAAAGGCATGTTAGGTTACCTTTCCTTCTCTCACTGCATTCTCAGAATCTCATCCTGTTCCTCCGATATGCGATAAATTTGGTGGATAGAAGAACTAATTTCTTCAATCTTTGCATCTTGGCTGGCTAGTCTAACTTTCCGCTTTTTCTGCGCGCTCTTGGATTTGATAGAAGCGACTACTAGCGAGTCACAACGCGAAACTGCTAACGTTGATGGGAGGTGTAGTTTTTATGCATTCGCGACGTGATTCTATGGTTTGCACCAGTAATGTTCCTTGATGTTGCGGTGTATTTTGTAGACAAACATTGACATGGTAAGAAGTCATTCGTACCAGTGCGCCTAAATATTTTTTTGCACTTGCACGGCATCATTTTTACTCGCATGTGCGAGTGAACTGGGCGCACTGTAGAGCCCTGGTGTGTGTGTGTGTGTGTGTGTGTGCATAGCCTACCCAGAGTCCATGGCTCCTGTGAGCAGCGTGTGGGTGTTTCCGTCTCCAATGAAGAAGCTGCTGTAGAGCCACTCCCACTCAGCACTGGGCCCCTCCCACTCATCACTGGGGACTCTGGGTAGCCCCTCCCATTCAGCACTGGGCCCCTCCCACTCAGCACTGGGGACTCTGGGTAGCCCCTCCCACTCAGCACTGGGGAGTCTGGGTAATCTGTGAGGTAACAGTAAGCATAGTTAGTAGAACTGTCCTATAATGTAGAATGTGTGTGTGTGTGTGTGTGTGGGTATGTGTATGTGTGTGTGTGTGTATTGAGGTTGCATTGAGGTCGTGTCAGTCAGAATGTGTTTCCCATACATTGACTAATCTGTGGCGGCCCGCCACAAGATCAACACTGACCATCACAGAGTAATGTTGTATGTTGTGCTATTTAAATGAGATCAAATCCTTTCATTGAGCTGCACTTTTCAAGCCTCTCCTGAACCCCCACCCCCCGCTCTCGCTCATAACGGACCCCCCACCCCCCTCTCCTGCCCCCCCCGCTCTCGCTCATAACGGACCCCCCACCCCCCTCTCCTGCCCCCCCCCGCTCTCTCTCATAACGGACCCCCCACCCCCCTCTCCTGCCCCCCACCCCCCGCTCTCTCTCATAACGGACCCCCCACCCCCCTCTCCTGCCCCCCCCACCCCCCTCTCATAACGGACCCCCCACCCCCCTCTCCTGCCCCCCCCACCAGGAGTCTTTTGAGTCTTGGAAAGTGTTTCCTCAAAAGGGCTTGTCCCAAGGAGAAGTAATATGAACCTTTATTTTAACTAACTGCTACATAGAAAACATTATGAATGAGCCTTCCTCCCTCACAAACATCTTAAAGTGACAGGAACTCAATTAGACCTACACACCTACAATGTATTGACATCAAAGATACCTGTTAAAGTTCAGCTCACAGGTGGGATGTGACCTATGCTATTAAGCTTGTAAAAAATAATGTTCAATCATTGAGGTTGTGTCAGTCAGAATGTGTGTGTGTGTGTGTGCGTGCGTGTGTGCGTGTGCATGCGTATGTTTGTCACTAACCTGCCAGCTCCATTCCCAGAAGTCTTTGCTGATCCCTCTGATGGGCCTTCAGCTGTTCCTGCATGTGCTGCTGCCACTGCTTGAGCTGGGTTACAACACACACATGCACGCCCACACACACACACAACACACACACGCACGCCCACACACAACACACACACGCACGCCCACACACACACACAAACACACACACACACAACACACACACGCACGCCCACACACAACACACACACGCACGCCCACACACACGCACGCCCACACACACAACACACACACGCACGCCCACACACACACACAAACACACACACACACAACACACACACGCACGCCCACACACAACACACACACGCACGCCCACACACACACACAAACACACACACACACAACACACACACGCACGCCCACACACACGCACGCCCACACACACAACACACACACGCACGCCCACACACAAACACACAACACACACACGCACGCCCACACACAAACACACAACACACACACGCACGCCCACACACACACACACAACACGCACGCATGCACACACACAACACGCACGCACACACACACACACAACACGCACGCACGCACACACACACACCATGCATGCACACACACAACACGCACGTACACAACACGCACGCCCACACACACACACACAGACACACAACACGCACGCACGCACACAACACGCACGCACACGCACACACACACACACACCACGCACACACACACCATGCACGCACGCCCACACACACACCCCATACACACAACACGCACGCACGCACACACACAACACGCACGCACACACACACACCATGCATGCATGCACACACACACACACAACACGCACGTACACAACACGCACGCCCACACACACACCCCATACACACAACACGCACGCACGCACACACACACACAACACGCACGCACACACACACACCATGCATGCATGCACACACACACACACAACACGCACGCCCACACACACACACAACACGCGCACACACACACCACATACACGCATGCACGCACCAATGCAGACACACACACATGCATAACATAACGCCACATACAACACCCAAACACACCACAGTTTTAACACAAATGTAAGATTCCAACTTGGACACACTGATAGACACTTCAGCACCATTGGCCTACTTGTGTTATTGAGTGACTGTGTGTGTGAGTGAGGTATTCGTGTGTGTGTGCGTGAGGTATTAGTGTGTTTGTGTGCTTGAGGGATTCGTGTGTTTTTGTGTGTGAGGTATTTGTGTGTTTGTGTGCGTGAGGTATTTGTGTGTTTGTGTGCGTGAGGTATTTGTGTGTTTGTGTGCGTGAGGTATTTGTGTGTTTGTGTGCGTGAGGTATTTGTGTGTTTGTGTGCGTGAGGTGTTTGTGTGCGTGAGGTATTTGTGTGTTTGTGTGCTTCGTTTGTTTGTGTGCGTGAGGTATTTATGTGTTTGTGTGTGTGAGGTATTTATGTGTTTGTGTGTGTGAGGTGTTCGTGTGTTTGTCTGCGTGAGGTGTTTGTGTGCGTGAGGTATTTGTGTGTTTGTGTGCGTGAGGTATTTGTGTGTTTTTGTGTGTGAGGTAATCGTGTGTTTGTGTGCTTCGTATGTGCGTGAGGTAATCGTGTGTTTGTGTGCGTGAGGTGTTTGTGTGCGTGAGGTATTCGTGTGTTTGTGTGCGTGAGGTAATCGTGTGTTTGTGTGCGTGAGGTAATCGTGTGTTTGTGTGCGTGAGGTGTTTGTGTGCGTGAGGTATTCGTGTGTTTGTGTGCGTGAGGTGTTTGTGTCCGTGAGGTATTCGTGTGTTTGTGTGCGTGAGGTAATCGTGTGTTTGTGTGCGTGAGGTATTTGTGTGTTTGTGTGCGTGAGGTGTTCGTGTGTTTGTGTGCTTCGTGTGTTTGTGTGCGTGAGATATAGGTAGGTCCTGTGTGTGTGTGTGTGTGTGTGTGTGTGTGTGCATGCATGTGTGTGTGTACCTGCTGTAGTTTGAGGGGCAGAGGTAGATCTTGTGTGTGTGTGTGTGTGTGTGTGTGTGTGTGTGTGTGTGTACCTGCTGTAGTTTGAGGGGCAGAGGTAGGTCCTGTGTGTGTTGCAGCATCTCCTCCAGGCTCCGGGGTGTGTGTGTGTCTGTGGGGAGAGGGGAGGGGGGCAGGGGACTGAACTCCGAGCAGAAGGAGGAGTCTAGATGTCGAGGGGCGGAGCTGACACTGCTGCGGGGCGTGACTAAACTGTGCCCCATCCAATCAGAGAGCGGATATGGAGCTAGGTGCGGCTGCACAGGAGATGACATCACAGGATCTGTAAGAGGGTAACGGTGCGTTCATGGGCATGGAAATCATCGTCATTCACATCACTACATGTGGGAATATCGGTGCGTTCATGTATCAGTGAAAACATCATCATTCACGTCACTACATGTGGGAATACCGGTGCGTTCATGAGCATGGGAATACATTATCATTCACGTCACTACATGTGGGAATAAGAGGTGCGTTCATGGGCATGGGGAAAACATCACCACGTCACTACATGTGGGAATAACGGTGCGTTCATGGGCATGGGAAAAAACTTTTTTTACCTTTTTTACCATTTACTTTCCACTGTGATCAGTGCAACTGGCTACACCAGATGTGATCGCAGCATGTAGACCAGTCTTCTAAACTATTTTTGCACGTTGCCAAAGGAGCGCTTCAATTATGTGCCCGGTGTAGCCTCCCTGTGAATCGCTTGTTTGTTTGTTTGAAGTGACTGTGTAGGCTATACTTCTGTGAGGGGAATCGATGTAAGCTACTTTGATTTCAACTTGGTAGTTGTAGTCTACGCGACTAAAAAGCATGTCTACTTGTGTGTAGGTCACACACAAGTAAACATATCCTTGCGAATCGAGCAAGTGATAGTTTAGCCTAAAGCAAAAGTATCTTCCGACCGAGCCGAGGTGCATTCATATTAGGCAAGCAGGTAGATGGGCAGCATGTAGAGGGGCAGCTGTGGCCCACTGGTTAGCACTCTGGACTTAACTGGAGGGTTGCCGGTTCGAGCCCCGACCAGTGGGCCACACCTGAAGTGCCCTTGAGCAAGGCACCTAACCCCTCACTGCTCCCCGAGTGCCGCTGTGGTTGCAGGCAGTTCACTGCGCCGGGATTAATGTGTGTGCTTCACCTCACTGTGTGCTGTGTTTCACTAATTCACGGATTGGGTTAAATGCATAGACCAAATTTCCCTCACGGGATCAAAAGAGTATATATACTTATATATACTTATACTTAGATGTTTTTGGTAATCGCCTTTGTTGCTTTGCATTTCCAGTTTAAAACGAAAAACGTAGAATTCCCACAACTCCTTTCAAATGTAAAACTTAAAAGAAAAAAGTCCACCGGGACCGTTTGTTTCTATCTGTCAAATTAAAACCCACTTCATGCTTTATGCGCAACTTATTCCACTGCTTGGTTGAATTTCCCATTGTCCTACGTAATTTAGAACGACCATTAACCGTATGTTATCTGCACACCGATGAAGTAGATCCATTTTTTTGGCCGTATCACACTTGTATATTAATTCGCCGAACTCGTTGTGAAGTTTAAATGAACGGTCACTGTCCGAGCTGTAAAATGCAGACGTTCAGAACATGGCAACATTGTAGCATATGACGGAGGTGGCTTTTAGCTAGATGGATGACAGCAGGCTAAGTAAAAGCGATGTTTCAAAGCTAAAGTTCATCAGAATCTTGGGATACGCCCGCTTGACAACGGGAGAGATAGAACTAACGACTGGCCTTTGGCCGTAGCAACCATCCATTTAGAACTAGTAACGGCAGTTTGTCCTGTGAGTTGAGAAATTAGTTGATATGTGTCGGAAGAAATTAGTTCTACAAACAAGACAGTTTTAGCGATTAAAACATTTAAATTGTAACAGGAAATGAACACAACGCAAGTGGCAACAGTGGAATAAGCGGGATAATGGACTCCACGGTGGTCTGTTCACAGAAGTTAATGCACTACGAGGTTCCGCTTCGCGTCGGGGCCGTTTTACAACCTCGACTGTGCATTAACTTCTGTGAACAGACCACCGTGTCGTCCATTATCCCTTACATAACACTAGTCTCGCTTAGTGGCCTTTACAAGAGCATTATCTGTTCCGAAAAAAAACTTCGACACTTTAATTAGGGCTGCTTTAGCCTTGGACCTTCAGCGATCTTCAGTAGGCTACTGTGTACAGTGCCACCTGTGGTAGTATAGAGTAACCTGTGGTAGCTCTATACAAAACATATTGATCTCAATGGTGCATTTTGCCCATGTTCAGGGTGGAAAGTAAAAAAGAAAAGATTTGCATAAGACAAGTCAAATTGGTGTCTTTAAAAAGAAGGGATCGTGGAGAATAAAGAAAAAAATATTTAAAAAAATCTTTGCATATTCCCACAAGGTGTTTGGATGTTCTGAAAATGAGAACCAAAATGATTTTTCAGACTTGTAAGGTGTGCTGTTCAGACCCTGAAGGGATTTCTTTTCTGTTCATTGCTTTTTGTGAGAGTGTTTCTAATCTCAATAAGGATAATAAATCAAGAGCCTATGTTGAGTACAAATATGTCTTCTGAAGGCCCAGAGCCCAGCCAAAAACTCCAATAAAATTTTGATCAACTTTGAGGGACAGCTATGACCATGCAGGGTCATCCAGACCAGACGTGACGATTTTGCCACATACTATTCCTATTTACGTACCAGCATGCAAAATTTGAGCCTCCTACATGGTTTAGTTCTTGCGCTACGGGCTTGTGAACTTTGAGGAAAAAAAGAAGCTGAACAAAATCAACACCCCCCTCCCCCCGTAAAACTGGCTGTATCTTGTAAAGTATTGATCTCACATAAAAGTAATTTTACAGTGTGTCTCCTGGGTAACATAGGTACACCTGGTAATTTTTTCAGATTTTTTTGAGACCTAAGTGTGTGGGCCCTGGTTAAATTGACGTGGAATGACCCCCATAAAACAAACAAAACTAGGATTTGGAGGAATACATTGACTGTTTGTGTTTCTGGTGAGGATTTGAGATTGCATTGAGTAGTTTAAATAAAACAAGATTTCGAAAAGGCTTGCATAGTTTGTATAGGCTATTAATGTGTTTGTGTATACTGTTAAGTACATGCCTAAAATTGTGGTCCATTTGTGGAAAAACACTTAAGTTAAAACAAACTGAATATGAGCTGCTAACTGACATTTTAAACGAAACGCCCACACACGACTGAACGAGGGGAGGCAGCACGACACCATGCATATATATATATATAGGGTTATATATATATATATATATATATATATATATATATATATATATATATATAAAGTATATATTACATTACATTACATTACATTACATTTAGCTGACGCATTTTTAACCAAAGCGACTAACAACATGGTGAACAGTTTAAGTTTTAAAGCAATTCTCAACAATTTTAGGACAATTTAAAAACGGTAGAGTACAGTAAGAATAAGTGCATCAGTGAGTGCTGTTTTTAAACAGTTGAGTGTCAGTTCAAGACGGCTGGTGAGTGCTAGGATCAGCAAGATTTGTTGTAAGTGGTGCTATGAGAGGAGATGTTCTCTGAAGAGCTGGGTCTTCAGGAGTTTTTTGAAAATGGAGAGGGATGTCTCTGCCCTTGTAGGAACTGGCAGTGTGTTCCACCAACTAGGAACAACAGATGAGAAAAGTTTGGATTGGCCTGAGCGTACCGGTGGTAGAGCTAGACGTCGTTCGTCTGAGGAGCGCAGCGGTCTGGAGGTAGCGTATGTCTATGGGCAGATGACGTGACGCCTGTTTTTTCCATAATTAAGTGTAAAGGTTAACTGAACTGCATTTCTCAACTAAAACAACACATGCCAGTGGGGCACTGAACATCATTTTATTTCAACATGTTTATTTTTGTACGTAAAATGTATTTGGTGTTTTTCATATTTTAAGGTGAATAGCAAAATGTCCTGCTGTGTGACTGTGTAACATTGATGACTCATCAAATGTAAATATTAGTAAAATAAAGCAGATATGTTTAAAGCAGCTAATAAATGCCTTGACATTATTTTGTATGTATTTACTTAGTTAATTTAAGTTTTAAAAATGCTAAAAATTACTAAGATAATATTTACAGTACATTTAGTTTTGAAACACAAATGATGTCCTGCGGTGTGACATAGGGATATTAGATTTTTGTACTGGCAGTTACATGGACAGCCATTGGGGTCCTTTAGTCAAGCCCCCTACCAGGAAGTCCCCCAGATGTTTGGATGTGCTAAGAAGTTTAAAAGGTGAGTATTAATATCTTATTAATTTGATAAATTTCATTATTTCTGTCAAACCATTAAAGGAAAATTCCGTTTTTTAGCACTATAAGGCCCTTTTCTGGTTTGTTTTGGATGAACTAGAGTGGTGGACACCGAAATTTTGACGATTGGTCCTGTCTCGACTTTTCTGACTCGTTTTGAATCGCCTTTGACTTCTCAGGGTGGCTGGCAATGGGCATACTGTAGTAGGCTACTCAACCATGTCCTAAAACAACCCTTAACGTTCGTTTTCAAAACTGTGCAACTCACCGAGTGGTTAGTGGTGTTCGTTGATGTTCCAAAACAAGTAGCGTAGCGAAATACAGTTTCTGTCGTCTTTTATTTGCCATTTTGTAAAATACCATTGATATTACTGCGCCACCGTCTATGCTTACAGTCCTAACCCTAGGGAGCGAAGGAGAAAGCCAGGCATGAGGAGACCCTTAGGGAGCGAAGGAGAAAGTAAATAAGCCAGGCATGAGGAGATCCTTAGGGAGCGAAGGAGAAAGCCAGGCATGAGGAGATCCTTAGGGAGCGAAGGAGAAAGCCAGGCATGAGGAGACCCTTAGGGAGTGAAGGAGAAAGTAAATAAGCCAGGCATGAGGAGATCCTTAGGGAGCGAAGGAGAAAGTAAATAAGCCAGGCATGAGGAGACCCTTAGGGAGCGAAGGAGAAAGTAAATAAGCCAGGCATGAGGAGATCCTCAGGGAGCGAAGGAGAAAGCCAGGCATGAGGAGATCCTTAGGGAGCGAAGGAGAAAGCCAGGCATGAGGAGATCCTTAGGGAGCGAAGGAGAAAGTAAATAAGCCAGGCATGAGGAGATCCTTAGGGAGCGAAGGAGAAAGTAAATAAGCCAGGCATGAGGAGACCCTTAGGGAGCGAAGGAGAAAGTAAATAAGCCAGGCATGAGGAGATCCTTTGGGAGCGAAGGAGAAAGTAAATAAGCCAGGCATGAGGAGATCCTTAGGGAGCGAAGGAGAAAGCCAGGCATGAGGAGATCCTTAGGGAGCGAAGGAGAAAGCCAGGCATGAGGAGACCCTTAGGGAGCGAAGGAGAAAGTAAATAAGCCAGGCATGAGGAGATCCTTAGGGAGCGAAGGAGAAAGTAAATAAGCCAGGCATGAGGAGACCCTTAGGGAGCGAAGGAGAAAGTAAATAAGCCAGGCATGAGGAGATCCTCAGGGAGCGAAGGAGAAAGCCAGGCATGAGGAGATCCTTAGGGAGTGAAGGAGAAAGCCAGGCATGAGGAGATCCTTAGGGAGCGAAGGAGAAAGCCAGGCATGAGGAGATCCTTAGGGAGCGAAGGAGAAAGTAAATAAGCCAGGCATGAGGAGATCCTTAGGGAGCGAAGGAGAAAGTAAATAAGCCAGGCATGAGGAGACCCTTAGGGAGCGAAGGAGAAAGTAAATAAGCCAGGCATGAGGAGATCCTTTGGGAGCGAAGGAGAAAGTAAATAAGCCAGGCATGAGGAGATCCTTAGGGAGCGAAGGAGAAAGCCAGGCATGAGGAGATCCTTAGGGAGCGAAGGAGAAAGCCAGGCATGAGGAGATCCTTAGGGAGCGAAGGAGAAAGTAAATAAGCCAGACATGAGGAGATCCTTAGGGAGCGAAGTAAATAAGCCAGGCATGAGGAGATCCTTAGGGAGCGAAGGAGAAAGTAAATAAGCCAGGCATGAGGAGATCCTTAGGGAGCGAAGGAGAAAGTAAATAAGCCAGGCATGAGGAGATCCTTAGGGAGCGAAGGAGAAAGTAAATAAGCCAGGCATGAGGAGATCCTTAGGGAGCGAAGGAGAAAGTAAATAAGCCAGGCATGAGGAGACCCTTAGGGAGCGAAGGAGAAAGTAAATAAGCCAGGCATGAGGAGATCCTTAGGGAGCGAAGGAGAAAGTAAATAAGCCAGGCATGAGGAGACCCTTAGGGAGCGAAGGAGAAAGTAAATAAGCCAGGCATGAGGAGATCCTTAGGGAGCGAAGGAGAAAGTAAATAAGTTTATAATAGGGAAATTGAGTTGGTGAAACATTCTCTAAGACGTACAATTGTATAGAAAACATGTAACAGCTATCTCTGTTCCATCAACAGATATCAAGAAAAGAAAGCTAAAGGAGAAATTAGACCATGAAATATAACCAGCCTCCCAAAACATAAGAGAGCAAAGCTTTGTGGGGAATGGAATAAGACAAAGGCAAGGAACAAGAAGAAGAAGAAGGATCTGGCAGCCATTTTGGATACTACTCCCCCATCACCCGAAGAACTTGATGTGTCCTTTAGTCCAGTTCATCTTTCTCCTGCTCATGGTTCTATTTCCCCAATTCCAAGTCCCCCCCAAGAGGTTTGTCCACCCAAGTTGACAGCAAAAGTTAAGAGGCTGGAAAGAGAAAACAAGGAGCTAAAAGCAATGCTCGATTGCATGAAAAAAGCCAATAGTAAAATGAGGGTTCAAAAGCATCGCTGGTATAAAGCTAAGAAAGCACGTCAACCTACTCTCAGATCTTCAACGAAAAGAGCTGCGACACAAAAAAACAGCAAGTCACCAACTTTCTCTCCAGGGATGAAAGCAGCAGGCTCTTGGCAGGGAAAAGAGATACTGCGGGCCGGAAAATCAACAAAATGCAGCGGCGGGTTTTGACCAAAACCATGAGTGAGCTCTGGTTCCACTGAATGGACTCTTAATACAACCAAGAATCTAGCTTCACAATGCAAATGTCCTGAATTTCCCCTTGGGGATCAATAAAGTATCTATCTATCTATCTATCTAGTCGTACCGTCAGTTTGCTCGCTACAGGCCCAAGCACATTACAGAGACCAGGCCAACAGATAGAAATACTTGTGCATGCTACCAGCATGAAAACATGCGCTTTGCACTGATTGACTCTTTGGTTTTTAAAGGCATGATTTCAACCAAAAGCCTGTCTAATCTTCTTTCCTCCATTACTTGTAACACAGAGGAACAAAAATGTATGTACAGGCAGTGCACCAACTGCTGTTTTGATGAGGTGCGTCTCAACTCACACAATGCTGATGGATTCCCTAGGTGGGAGCCGGTTAAGGTGACTGTAGGGGAGAAGGTGTTCACGAACTGGGTTAAAAAAGGGGTTGAGGGAACGCTGGGAAAGCTGGCAGAGACCTTCCAGCGTGACCTGGAGTCAATTGCATCCCATCAATTCAATTGGATGCACCAATCAGCCAAAATGAGGGAGTTAAAGGAGAAATTGCAAGAAAATGATTTGGTGTTGCACATTGATTTTTGAAAATTATGAATGCAAACTGAACACAGAAATTCAATCTTTCCACTTTGGTGGAAATAGAACCCAAGTAACCATACATACAGTGGTTGCCTACACCAAAACGGCCATTCAGAGCTTCGCAACAGTCTCAAAGTCTCTGAGGCATGATGAGCGTGCTGCATGATGAGCGTGCTGCATGGGCTCGCTTACAGCCCATCGTTGAAGACCTCCAAATGCAGCATGACACACAGTTTGCGTCACTCCACCTCATCAGTGATGGTCCTGTGACACAGTATAGCAAGAAGTCAAATTGTTTCCTAATGAGTACACTACCGTTTACCTGGGGGTTCCAGTGTCTCACATGGAATTATAGTGAACGTGGCCACGGAAAAGGAGCTCCTGATGGGGTTGGCGCTTGTGAAGCGGACGGCAGATCAGGCTGTCCAAAGGGGAGCTGATCTGCAAACTGCAGAGGCCCTCTTTGACTTCTTATCCAGCAAATCCAAATGAAATGGATAGAGCAGCGGTTCCCAAACTTTTCCCCCCACGTACCACCGCCTACATTCCGACTCGGCTCGCGTACCCCCACCATCCGACACATAAACACATAAAAACGTAACGCATTCTAACGCCACCCCCCCCCCCCCGACAATATTTGTCCGTTTCCCGGTTTTAGGTGCGTGCATTTGGTCAGTTTAAAAGTTATGAAAAGTAGCCTGAATAGTAGCCTAACTACATCCACTACAATATCTTATAATAGGCCTACAACAACGCCTGACAAGGATGTATTCGTTTGGACAACATTAGGCTATACAGCCTAGAAAGGCTAAACTTAGGCTACCTTTAGTTTGTTAAATGTAAAGCCTAGCTTAATGTTACCTTTCTTGCCCATCTGAAATAACTCCTAGATTTGCTCCTTCCCTCCTTTCTGTTTTTGTTGTTTTCAAAAACCTGTTATATCCGCGAAACTTTCCCCCCACGGACCACGGACCATCCAACGCATTCAAAAGTAACGCATTCTATTAGCTATTCCAGGCGTCATGTTTAATAAGCTGCCCTTTTTTGATGAACACATACAGAGTTTCTAAATGATATCCTTTAATTTCATGCTTCCATATCATTATGACCTGATTTGAAATTATGTATTTATTCATGAATTAATTACAAAAGATTTAACATTTTAATTTTACACCTGTCCACCATAGCCCTTTTCAGCTCACGTAGCCCCTAGAAGCAGCTCGCGTACCACCGGGAGTACACGTACCACCGTTTGGGAATCCCTGTGATAGAGGAAAAGGACATAGAAGAAATTGACAAACTGCTCCCTCCTGTGCTCCCTGCTGTGAAAGACATATTAGGCACACACCAAATGTACTCTACAACACCAGGGGAGGTGTTTCATAGGGCAGTAAGTTGCTTCTGCAGCTACCCAAAAGTGTGTGGCTGCTTCAAGGTAACAAAAGTCACAATGGGTGGTGACAGTCCAGCTCAAGAGATTACCCCTATCCCTACCCCGTCCTTCTTGGATGAAGATGTTGAAAGTGATCAAGACCAAGTTTTTGAAGTGGGAAAGTTCATCATTGTAAAATATGATGAGAAACGATATGTGGGCCAAGTGTTGAATATTCAGGGAAAGGAAATACAGGTGAACTGTATAACACGTGCTAACCTGGCTAGATGAGGCCTAGCGTGCTAACCAGGCTAGATGAGGCCTAGCGTGCTAACCTGGTTGTGTAAATGTTGCGCATTTTTTTTATTTTTTATATATATCATACCTTCGTGTTTCTTTTGTGGACATTTTCAGCTTTCTTTTACATTATTAGTTAAAAATGATAGAAGAAAAATTAAATGGCACAACCATTTAATGACCATTAATAATTAAAAGATTATTTACAATTTATTTAAATTTGTCTTAATGGCAAAGGCCACACCCAATCTGCGAGCACTTATTTTTTATGGGCTTTGAATTGAATTGAATTGTGGGGGGGCCATTAATGCTGACACGCATGCACGTAGCCAGATGCTCTCCTTGTAGTCTAATTCTCAGTCCCAAAACAACAAACCCACGTATAAAAAAGTAAATACTCACTTTTCTTCTACATCACTCCCACAGTTACCATACAACTCACTCACAATTAACTCGAAAAAGACCTAGGCTACTTGATTGAAGTGCGACGGTTCGTCTCACCGTCAAGAGAACGCTGAAGTTATGAGAACATGTCTTTCTGATAAGAGAATATAGGCTCCTATATGTCTAATGCCGTAAACGTAGAAAAGGTCTGTTTGTGATAGCCTATTATAGCTAAGTGGACAGAATTTAGGCTATACGTATATGCCAACATATGCTCATATTTCCTTTAACTATCAGACAGTTTAAACAGGCCTAGACTGTGTTCGCCTAGCTTTCCCATGCAAACATTACATATAGCCCTACGCTAACGTTACAAGTCTAGGCTACAATTAACGTTAAGACCATACACCTTGTAGCACATTGGTTTACTCTATTGCATTACTTACGTTTTAATAATTTGTCGTTGAATGTTGATGGAGGCTCATCTTTGGGAAATCAGCTCTCTGGATAAAATTGTCAGCCGGAGCAAGAGTTCTCAGAGTTGACGACACGGGGGTAAATCCAATCAGCAGAAAGAACCGCATCACAACAGTAGGCTAAATCGCAACAAACTTTTTTCCCCCATGTTAAATTCATTTCGGTAATCATGAATTGGTTTCTTTTATTTGATGTAGGCTAGGAGAGGAGGATGCATGTTTCACATTAGTGTCAATGTGTCAAAGCAGGCTTTGGATCAGAGGAATTACTCAAGCTTAACATATGGCATAGGCTACAAGCGAATTCACAGCATACAAACAGCTTTGTGATGAAATATAACTAATATCATTTTTTATTGTCACCAGGCCTATAAGTAGGCTATTTATTGTGTAACCTACAAGTGAACGATGACACCATAGGCTACACTGTGGCGGAGCAAGACCCCATCAGTTGGATAGCTAAACAATGTAACCGTGTTCAGAACGTAGGCTAGCCATATGGGCTGCAGACTTGTCTTTGGGCTTGTAATCACCTGACACATCATGCCGCATATATGTCCTGAATAATGAGGCGCTAAGTGCGGATTTGATGCACTTAACTTACTCAAGACTTTCAGAAAACAATTTCGAGATGACGTTGGCCATTGTGCTTTTACAGTGTGTTAAGTGAATCTCGTGATATTATGTTGCAGCGGCGCTGAAAATCCAGCGGCGGCGCTGCGCCGCTGTTAAATACATTGTAGGGGAAACACTGATATATATATATATATATATATGTCGTGCTAGTGAATCAGCGCCGTAACCCTCCAAATCCTCGCCTTGCCTGGCACAGTGCAATGGCGCCATCTCCTGGTCATTAGATATTTAATCCATCTTTCACATTAGGAAGGAGTGCATCAAATCCTTGTAGTTCCTTAACAATTTGCCTAATCCATCCGATCAATTGTATTTTACTTGCTCCTTTATCAATTGTGGTGTATGATTAAGGTTTAGTTTTTGAATGTCAAAATTCTGACATTCGACATTTAATTAGATGAGCAGATATCTGAGCAATGGACAGTCTTAGGAGCTGAGTTTTCATAGAAAATTCCCCACATTGTTCAGACGGAGTTCTGTTATTCTTGCTGTGTTAGTTATATACTGTATCTTGTACAAAAACGTAGTTTATTATTAAAGTGACATGGTTGCTGTCAAAATTCACCGGCGTCAGTTTGAACACATTTTCGAAATATAGTTTGAGGTGAATGGGAGCCGTAAATCATAGACTAGCGGTGACCAAGGAATATTTCGCCGGATTGCGTGACTGGTCTTTCTACGTCCTGCCTAAAATAAACACGATACATGTGATACAGTACTGTAATACATAACGTTATCCCTTTTTACATGTTAACGTAGCATACGACCGCTTCAGTTAACTATAACTTAGCTGATCAGCTGACAAAAAAGTTAACGTTAACAGTAGCCGAGAAGGTAAACAGACGCGTCTATCGTCAAGTCAAGTCGGCTGGCCCTTTACCTTAAGTACTTTAAGACCAAACTGTGTAAAAAATTGTGTGTGTTGCTCACAGTACAAAATGCAAGCATCAGCTAACGTTAACAACCCACAAGCAACAAGTCACTAACAGCTACCTTGGATGAAGTTAACGTCAGAAAGGTTGCCTTGCTTTATGCCAGCCGTTGACATAAACCAGTTTTCTGAAAATGTTGACATAACCCCGGTTCGCAACGAAACCAACGCGTTTACAGGCTAAGAAATAGAAGTTATGTAAACACGGTGACTTACCTTTGAAGTGCAACGTTTTTAACCTGGTAGCAGCTAAAATCAACACAAGAGGAATAGGTCGATTTTCCAAACGAACCGCCACTGCACAAGCAAACCCGCGAGTCATACGTTATTGCGTCATGAACGTAGCTCGGCGCTAGTGGGAAATGTAGTCTTTCCTATTCTGTCTGTCACACTAGTCTAGACTCTGACGCTAGTAACTTTCATTCAGGAAACTATATCCATCCCCATCACGTCTGCCACATCTAAAAAAAAAGTGACTGAAGTAGGAAGAAAGGAGATTTTAACTTGTTATACTCTATTTTTAATAATAGACTCTACTCTATTAATTGTATATCTATCTATCTGCCAATGTGGTGGTCTTCAAACCATGGAAGTGTAATAAATACTAACATAATATCCATTAAAATATCTTTAATATCACAAATGATGGCACATTTCTAACAGTGCACTAGATGCAAGTTACGCATGTGTGTGTGTGTGTGTGTGTGTGTGTTTGGGGGGTTGTGTTGTCCTTTTACAGAAACACGCTACAATGGAATTCTTAGTAATTCCCATTTGGCACAAATGTAAAGAGTTCATAAAAGAGACAGATTATATAAACAGACTTTGTAAAAGAGAAAGATTATATCAACAGACTTTATAAAAGAGACAGATTATATAAACGGACTTTGTAAAAGAGAAAGATTATATCAACAGACTTTATAAAAGAGACAGATTATATAAACAGGCTACAGGCAACCGCCTGCACACCACACACTGCCTACGAAACATGCACAACATATTCCTGCTTTACTCAGAATAATGAAATACCAAATGTGTATGAGTCGTGAACACCTTAACCCAATCACCATAACCCAATTAAGATTATATTTGGATTACTAACAACCTAAATAAGACCCTTAGCATATGCCTGTACTACCCAGAATATCAATATCCCTTTCGAAATATTAATTTACGTATCAATTTACGCATTTTCATCCAAGAAATTTAGGCAGCTTGGTTTGTTGCTCTGACAACTTTGCAACATGGTGAAAAGTGTGGCTAAAAGCGTGCACTTCTGGAGTGAAGATAAGGCCTAGCATGCTAACCAGGCTAGATGAGGCCCAGCATGCTAACCAGGCTAGATGAGGCCCAGCATGCTAACCAGGCTAGATGAGGCCCAGCATGCTAACCAGGCTAGATGAGGCCCAGCATGCTAACCAGGCTAGATGAGGCCCAGCGTGCTAACCAGGCTAGATGAGGCCTAGCACGCTAACTAGGCTAGATGAGGCCAATTTATTAATTCAAACCTGAAAGCTGAAATGTAATTGGAATTAATGGAATGGAATTAATTGGGCGAAAGCACTACAATGGTGACCTCTTTAAAAAGGGGTGCAACAAACTCAAAGAAGTTTTGCGTGCACTACTGACAGATCAAGAATAAGTGGGCAACCCCTTTTATAATACTAAAAAGCAGATTACCAACAACCTAAATAAGTATAAATATTTACTAACATGTAAAGATGTAAACCTGAATACCAACAGAATTTGGATTTATCTGAATATGTTGTGCATGTAACCATAGTCACCGACTCGCAGCATCGCCATGGCAACGGGGCATTTTATCATGAAATACTTACAACTACAGTAACACAGGGGATACGAGTCGTCATTATTAAAATGTACAACACAGGGGATATGGGTCGTCATTATTAAAATGTACAACACAGGGGATACGGGTCGTCATTATTAAAATGTACAACACAGGGGATACGGGTCGTCATTATTCAAATGTACAACACAGGGGATATGGGTCGTCATTATTAAAATGTACAACACATGGGATATGGGTCATCATTATTAAAATGTACAACACATGGGATATGGGTCATCATTATTAAAATCACCTGAACTGACTCGGACTGGAAGCTGCACTTGTGTAGCTGCATTTGTGTGCAGTGTGTGTGTGTGTGTTTGTGTCTATACGTGTGTGTAGTACTCTGACTTGATGCTGTGCTTGTGCATTTGTGTGAGGTGTGTGTGGGGAGGGGCACTGCATCCGTGTATGTAAATGTATGTGTGTGTGTGTGTGTGTGGGGGGGGGGGGCGCACTGCATACGTGTGTGTGTGTGTGTGTGTGTATGTATGTATGTATGTATGTATGTGTATGTGTGTGTGTGTGTGTGTGTGTGCGTGAGGGGGGGGGGGGCACTGCATACCAGTGCTGTATATAGAGAGAGTTTGGCCAACTCAAATCATGGGCGCCATGTTGGATAGATAGATAGATAGATAGACAGATAGATACTTTATTGATCCCCAAGGGAAAATTCAAGATGTTGGAAAATGTTGGAGACCAACGTCAGATGACTCTACAGCGTAACTCTATGGGGCGAATAGGCTATGTTGAAATAATATGCTATGTTGAAATAAATCAGATGACTACAGCATAACCCTATGGGGCGAATAGGCTATGTTGAAATAAATCAGATGACTCTATGGGAGAATAGGCTATGTTGAAATAAATTAGATGACTCTACAGCGTAACTCTATGGGGCGAATAGGCTATGTTGAAATAAATCAGATGACTCTATGGGAGATTAGGCTATGTTGAAATAAATCAGATGACTCTATGGGAGAATAGGCCATGTTGAAATAAATCAGATGACTCTATGGGAGAATAGGCCATGTTAAAATAAATCAGATGACTCTATGGGAGAATAGGCCATGTTAAAATAATAGGCTATGTTGAAATAAATCAGATGACTGCATAACCCTATGGGGCGAATAGGCTATGTTGAAATAAATCAGATGACTCTATGGGAGAATAGGCCATGTTGAAATAAATCAGATGACTCTATGGGTGAATAGGCTATGTTGAAATAATATGCTATGCTGAAATAAATCAGATGACTACCGCTTAACCCTATGGGGCGAATAGGCTGTTGAAATAAATCGCTTATTTTTTCATAGGAAAATATTTTTTTAGCAGGAATATAAATGTAATTATCAACGTCAATATGTAAAAGACCCTTGCAGAAATACTCCAGTGTAGTGAGTGATCACGTCTATATCCTAAATAGGCCTTTACAATGGTCTAATCAGTCTTAGAGCAGTGTTTACCTTTTCCTCTTCAGTCTCCTGAGTCCTGACAGAACCTTTCGTAGTTCACCCATCGCTGAGGACAGGTTAAACTTACTTGATGGTGAAAAAAAACTGTAACTTTTATCGCATTGTTAGTAGGCTATTATCATTATTATTAACAGACATCAATAAACCCTTCCCATAACGTGTAGTATTACTATATTTTTTGAAGTGGAAGAGATAAATTGGAGTCATTATTTGCCCTCCAGTTTGTTATGTTGACCTTGTGCTGCGCCCACACGTTTCACAGGGGAACTAGTGCCCGCTCCTACTCTCACACTAGTGCTCCTACTCTCACACTAGTGCCCCTACTCTCACACTAGTGCTCCCTCACACTAGTGCTCCTGCTCTCACACTAGTGCTGCTGCTCTCACACTAGTGCTCCTACTCTCACACTAGTGCCCCTACTCTCACACTAGTGCCCCTACTCTCACACTAGTGCTCCCTCACACTAGTGCTCCTGCTCTCACACTAGTGCTGCTGCTCTCACACTAGTGCTCCTACTCTCACACTAGTGCCCCTACTCTCACACTAGTGCTCCCTCACACTAGTGCTCCTGCTCTCACACTAGTGCTGCTACTCTCACACTAGTGCTCCTGCTCTCACACTAGTGCCCGCTCCTACTCTCACACTAGTGCTCCTACTCTCACACTAGTGCTCCTGCTCTCACACTAGTGCCCGCTCCTACTCTCACACTAGTGCTCCTACTCTCACACTAGTGCTGCTACTCTCACACTAGTGCTCCTGCTCTCACACTAGTGCTGCTACTCTCACACTAGTGCTCCTACTCTCACACTAGTGCTCCTGCTCTCACACTAGTGCTCCTGCTCTCACACTAGTGCTCCTACTCTCACACTAGTGCTCCTACTCTCACACTAGTGCTGCTACTCTCACACTAGTGCTCCTGCTCTCACACTAGTGCTCCTACTCTCACACTAGTGCCCGCTCCTACTCTCACACTAGTGCTCCTGCTCTCACACTAGTGCTCACTCCTACTCTCACACTAGTGCTCCTGCTCTCACACTAGTGCTCCTACTCTCACACTAGTGCCCGCTCCTACTCTCACACTAGTGCTCCTGCTCTCACACTAGTGCTCCTACTCTCACACTAGTGCTCACTCCTACTCTCACACTAGTGCTCCTGCTCTCACACTAGTGCTCCTACTCTCACACTAGTGCTCCTACTCTCACACTAGTGCTCACTCCTACTCTCACACTAGTGCTCCTACTCTCACACTAGTGCTCCTACTCTCACACTAGTGCTGCTACTCTCACACTAGTGCTCCTACTCTCACACTAGTGCTCCTACTCTCACACTAGTGCTCACTCCTACTCTCACACTAGTGCCCGCTCCTACTCTCACACTAGTGCTCACTCCTACTCTCACACTAGTGCTCCTGCTCTCACACTAGTGCTCCTGCTCTCACACTAGTGCCCGCTCCTGCTCTCACACTAGTGCCCGCTCCTGTTCTCACACTAGTGCTGCTACTCTCACACTAGTGCCCCTACTCTCACACTAGTGCTGCTACTCTCACACTAGTGCTCCTGCTCTCACACTAGTGCTCCTGCTCTCACACTAGTGCTCCTACTCTCACACTAGTGCTGCTACTCTCACACTAGTGCTCCTACTCTCACACTAGTGCTCACTCCTGCTCTCACACTAGTGCTCACTCCTGCTCTCACACTAGTGCTCCTGCTCTCACACTAGTGCTCCTGCTCACTGTTTTTTCACTATTCCCTGCACTATGTCAACGGGGATCTGAAGAATGCTGATATCTAACATGGCGTCCACTAACCATGTGACCACCTCGGAAACAATCGCATAAAGGGATGGCTCAGACCATTTGAACCAATCGCATAAAGGGATGGCTCAGACCATTTGAACCAATCGCATAAAGGGATGGCTCAGACCATTTGAACCAATCGCATAAAGGGATGGCTCAGACCATTTGAACAAATCGCAGAAAGGGATGGCTCAGACCATTTGAACAAATCGCATAAAGGGATGGCTCAGACCATTTGAACCAATCGCAGAAAGGGATGGCTCAGACCATTTGAACCAATCGCATAAAGGGATGGCTCAGACCATTTGAACCAATCGCATAAAGGGATGGCTCAGACCATTTGAACAAATCGCATAAAGGGATGGCTCAGACCATTTGTTTCCCTAGTTGGTCAAACTCTCTTTATAGACGACTCTGCTGCATACGTGTGTGTGTGTGTGTGTGAATACATGTGTGTGTGTGTGTGTGAGAGTGAGAGTGTGAGTGTGTGTGAATACATGTGTGTGTGTATGCATACATATGTGTATGGATGGGTCTGTGTGGGTGGGTGTGTGGGTGAGTGTGTGTATGCGCTCACACACACTTTTAATGTTGTCAGTTTATCCCCACAGATCCTCTGTCCGACCAAACTTGTAGATGAGTGTACTGCAAGAAAGCAAAACAACATGCACACAAACAAACACACACACAAACAAACAGCTTATATGAGTATAGATCACTGCATGTGACAGGGCAGGTTATACAAGTTCAGAAACATACGGTTTCAACTCTAGCATGTGTTCATGTGTATACATGTACTGTATGTGCCTGTGTGCGTGCGTATGTGTGTGTGTGTTAAGAGACTTAAGACTGTACCTGAAAAAGATTAAAAGATTCTGGAAGAAGATGGACAGGCCAGGGTAGACCAGTCTGGCTGAAAGACGGGCAGAGAGAATTAAATAAATATTAAATAAACATCTGATCCACTGATAACTGACATACTCACTGATAACTGACATACTCACTGATAACTGACATACTCACTGATAACTGACATACTCACAGGGAACAACGACGAAAGCTCCAAACAGGATCCAGGTGGCAGCAATCAGAGACGCAAACATCAACATCAGGCCTAGGAACAGCCAGAGGCGGGCCCCTGTGAACACACACACACGGCACATACGCACACACACACACACATACAGCACGCACACACACATACACACGCACGCACGCACACATACACGCACAGCATATACACGCGCGCGCATCCACATACGCACGCACACATACACACACACAGAGCAGAAATGACGACTGAGTCTTTCACAGAGAGTGAGATGAAAACACACATAGGGAGACATAGTGAGAGAGACTGAGTCTTTCACAGAGAGGGAGAAGAGAGAGAGGGGGAGAGAGAGAGAGGGGGGGAAAGGGAGAGAGAGAGAAGACAAAGAGAGAGCGAGGTAGAGAGAAAGAGAGGGAGGGAGAGGAGAGAGGGAGAGAGAGGGAGAGAGGGGGGTAATCCTAGCTACCTGTTCGACCCAAGCAGCCTTCTCCATATACGTCCCCTCTCACCTGACCATTAGAGACAGCGTTTACCCTGAAACGCACACGCACACACACACATACACACACACACACACCTTAGTCAGTCACAGGCCTTTCTGCTGATGTCTGTCTGTGTGTTTTGTGTGCGTGTGTGTTTTGTGTGTGTGTGTGTGTGTGTGTGTGTGTGTGTGTGTGTGTGTGTGTGTGTGTGTGTGTGTGTGTGTGTGTGTGTGCACACTCACATAAAGAAGGCTATAGTGGAGAACACGCCGCAGGTGTGAAACGCGTGGTTGAGCTGCTCCTGAGATGGGTACAGCACCGCTGCATCTATTATCACCCACCAGCCGGAGAAGAACTGACACACACACACAAGGACACACACATCCAGCACCCATTACTTAGACACGTACCCCACAACACAGGGACACATGCAAAACACCACTCATGTTTACACACGTACACAGACACACACACACATACCAGGGGCCTATTGCACAAAACTAGGATAAGGGATTAAGCCGGGATATCTTGGTTACCCTGACTCAATTGATCCGTGATCCAGTTGCACAAAAGCAGGATAGGGGGCAGCAGGATATGTTATGGTATTAGTCACCATGGCGATTTATTCTGTAGAGCTAGCCTGCTCCTGACCAGGCTAAGTTCCAGGATCTATTTAATCTCATCCCTCATCTCAGTCAGCAGTCACCACAAACGGAAACCAATAGTTATTCCACTGCCTACTACAAAATGTTATCACATTTGATGTTATAGACTAGACACAAAAAATGACCGCAGTGTAGATTAAGCTATCGCTCATGAATGCGGAAGTAATTGTTTTTAAATAGAGGTGGTCTTGTGCGTCTCCACGTTTCACGATTGGCCAACGTCATCCCAACACCGAGAACGCGCACAGATCTGAGCTGAAAGCCTAGTTTGACAAATATATCACATAACTGCTATCGTAGTATCACTTAACGTACAGTGGGTCCCAGTTAAAAATTGACGCTTCATTCACGATCAAGGTGATTCACGCAGCTGGGTGAAATGTAAGTACAACTGCAGCCGCTTGGGGGCAGCATAGTCCGCTGTGGCGTTCCGCGGTCGAACCGGACAGCAAGAGGCTGTGATTGGCCGAGCAAGGGCTGTGATTGGCCGAGTTTACAGTTTGTTTCTCTGTGTTTTTAGCAGCCCCTGCAACATTGCTAGTCCACTGTAGCCTATAAGCTTTGTACATAAAGTTAAACATAGCTTTGGATTCAGTGGCAAGATTTCTTGATTGTACAGTGCCTGTCTCTCAGTAGCCTAATGTTTTAAAATGAGAGCTTCGTCAGCTGGCAGTAGACTTTGTCGGCAGTCATGAGAAGTTCGCTTGCTAACAGAACATGCTGCCCAGAAACCTTGTGAATAGTTCTGTTTTTTTTACTACACTAACGATGTTGAAATATAGCCTTTGCCTACAGCATCTCCTTAACAGTAATGTTAACAAAATGACAGCATTCATATGACAAAGGAAAACGAATTCGGTCACTCAAGACTGTGCCACAGCAACCAGTGTAGGCTACAGTCCTACCCAATAGGCCTACTCGAAGCAGATAGCGTTGTCTGACGGTCTAGTGGGTTAATGCACGTATTTCCAGAACAGGTCTGCAACTTTCAGGCAGTTCTGAGTTCGAATCTAGGCAGGAGCAGAGCCGTATAAAGGCCTATTTGTTATAATTTTTTGCAAGGTGTTGCTCCTGGCAAGACTTGTTTATAAGACGTTTGATGATTACTTGATAGCTGTTTTTGTGACACGTTAAATGTTCTTTATAATGAGCGCATACGGGGAGTAAAACGACTTGTTGCCGTTTTGGGACATAAAGCTACGTTAAGGGTTTCACGTCAGGGTGGTATGTGTTGTTAGGCCTACAGCTTCAGAAACACCGCTTCAGAAAGCTGCAGGGGAGCGCGGGGCACAAAGTAAAAATGTAAACAATGTTAAATGTAACATGGACTTTTTTCCTAGTTGCAGATGGTTGATCGGGACATATTGGTCAGTTAATCACATTACTATGAGACGGTGTTCCACAAATTTTCAGTCCGTATGGACGTGTTTTCACGTAGATCTACAGCAAAACGTTTTTTGAAGGCATCAAAGTAAATAGGTGGTAGGCAACTTGTCTTTCGATTACTGAGTTGTGGGTGCAGCTCACTGACTAATCGTCTTGTAGGCTAAAAATGAACACCGTTTTGAAACATGTAGTCAACACATAGGAGCTATCTTATCTTAAAAGAAACGTGACCCAGCGGGGTTAGTTGTAACGCGCTGTTACAACTGTAGGCTGCAATGATTGCAATACAAAAATATGCGCATGTTAGTTTAGTTAGTTTTGTGATGTTTTGCACTTTTGCCTCATGTGTTTTCAGGTTTGAGGGCTTTTTTTGCCAAGATTGACCTTGGTTAGACTCTGCATATGTTATTTCTCCGTATGGAAAATAAAGTAAATTTTCGACGTCTGTTATCTAGTTCAATAACACACAGCTCGTTACCATATAGCCTATCGACTGCCTTAACAGATAGGCTCTGCTCTTGGGTTTGGCCTCACAGCGAACTCAATTCTCTTGTTGCTTGCAGTTTGTTAAATAAAGCGATGCAGATTACATTATTTATTTCTGATTAATTGCGTCTTTTGATGTCTTTTGCAACATTTGCTTGTTAGGCTGGGCTACTGTCAATGTCCTGTACAGGTCAATGTTCAACTATTGCTGGTGTAGGCCTACAGGCTATTAATCAATTAGGGACTGTTCGTTATTTATTTAAGGGGCTACCGGAGGAGTTTTGGGAGCGTTAGTCAAAAAAGACGTGACCCTCCCTCGCCAGCAATTTTTTTTTCTATGACCCTCCAAAGTGATAAAACGCATGACCCTCCCCATTCCCAACAATTTATTGATGCCTTCTGTAGGCTACTGGGTCAATTTGGGAGCTTGCATGCTACGACACCTTCCTTGAAAAGGCTGTCGTTTGCACAATTTCACAAATAATCACCGGGACCAAAACAAACCTGTCAACTTTTCCCGGGTTTATCGCGTATTTTAACTTTTTCCCTCGCTGTCTTAGGAGCTGCAGGGCCGTCGCAAGGGGGTGCGAGGCCCTGTGCGAACTTGACAGATGCAAGGCCCTTTTCACTTACGTGCATGAAATCATGCGATAGCTTACTTTACACATAGCCAAGGCTACCGTCGGTGTATTTTAATAGTAGCCTAGTCTAATAAGCTACATCAGCTTGTATTTAAGAGGGGCAATTCTATAGCCTATAACATTAGCTGAGTCACATATTTGGCCATATGTACGGTGTTCATTTTAGGACATCCTCAGACTCAGGTGTCAGACTCAGAAAAACATCGGTCATCTTCAGACAAAACTGCCTCAGCGTCAGAAAAACCAGACTCAGGTGTCAGACTCAGAAAAACATCTGTCATTTTCAGACAAAACTGCCTCAGCTTCAGAAGAACTTCTGTCATCCTCAGACAAAACTGCCTCAGCGTAAGAAAAACCTCTGTCATCCTCAGATAAAACTGCTTCAAACCAAACTGCCTCAGAAAAACATGACAAGGAGTCAGGTCTCAGAAAAAACGCTGTCAGAAAAAGTGGAGTCAGGTCTCAGAAAATCAGGTATCAGAAAAAACGCTGTCAGAAAAAGTGGAGTCAGGTCTCAGAAAATCAGGTCTCAGAAAAGTATTAAGTATTAAATAAAGACAAATGTGCTATGCCATGATGTAATACCATATAATACCATTATAAAACGTTAGCAGTTGTCATTGTCATTGCACAACAATAATAGACAGACATAAAGATAGACAGGTACTTGAAATGTAATCCCCAGGGGACAATAACTGCAGCGTTGTTGAATTCATTTGATATGAGATGTTATCTTAACTTATTTAGAGAAATGTGCCTTGTTGTTGGTACCTGCTATTTCATGTATTATCATAATGGTATTATATGGTATTACATCATGACATAGCACATTTGTCTTTATGGGGGTTTGGGAATAATGATGTGATGATAATGATGCAGGTTTCTTACTGGTAGGTAGTGTACAACTGGGAAACGGTTAGCAAAAGTAAGAAATAATGGTCCAGGTGTCGTTCTGGACTTTCGTGGTGGAAAAATGTTTAACCCACTTTTCCCTAGCTCATTGAATGTACCGTAATCCTACGAAAAACAAATTATTTTGCTGTATGTAGTACGTAGCTTACTCCGGTATGTGCCTTACAGCAGCTGCTAATGTTACTAGCGAAGTGAGGTTAGCTAAGTTACATCCATGGATTTCCTACAATGTGTATACCATTGGATCACTTTCTACCTTTACTTATAATTTCTACATCTAACCAAGCACCAAATATAACATGCCAGTGACCAGGCTTGGAATTTCACCATTCTGGGGGCAAGGCCACTTGGCCTTCAGTTGGGCATATTTGGTGGGGGGCACAAAGGCCACATGGGCACCAAGGCCAAAGTTAACTATACAGTAGTAGGCTATAAAAATGATTAAAGTTGTATTTAGCCTATTCACTGCAGTAGACCTGCATCATTGCATGAAACATTACAAAAACATGAAACATGACATATTACATATAACTGTAAATCATCTGATCATCTAATAAAAACAGATATCTAGGCTATATATAACATTTATTTTATATTTGGCCTGCTATGAAATCATGTATTGAACAATTTAAATTTAAGCACAGCTCATCTTTAAGAAACTCAAATAGCCTAGATGCATGCTTAGCATTTTGTGATCAGGCTACTTTCATAAACTCTTAGTCAGCCGTCCTCTGATTTACCAATATCTAGGCGATATTTGTAACATTTATTTTGTATTTGGCCCGTTATGAAATCATGTGGAGCAATTTAAACACATTGTAAAACTTAAAGCCCAAATTTGGAGACATCAATGCATGTCGAAATTTACTGCAAATTCAAAACTGGATTACTCTGGAACGGCTAACTGTACAGGGGACTGCTTTACACCTTTATGTTCGGTAAGGTCTGCTGTTTATTCTGATATGTGGTTTGTCATGTGTTAAAAGAAGGGTTCGTGAAGTATTCCACCGAGATGAATGGGTAGGGAGATCATGGGACGCAAAACCTTCAGTAGAATGTATGATTAAATTGAATTATATTATTTACTTTTCTCGCGAACCGTTCAACACAGCAATTATCGGCTAACATCGTTGAAAAGCTGAGAAAAAGCTCTTTCATGTGACATCACTTGTGATGTCTGTGTGATGAATAGGCTACTTCGCGAGTAGTTCAACTGAGAAGAATGGGTGAATTTGGAGGCACTTTCTTGCGATGTCACTTTCTCCACTGCGTAAAAGACTAAATTAATTTGCGCTGTGAATGCTAAGATTATTTTTGACAGGCCGCAGGCTAAATAAAAATCGCTATTAGTAGGACACAAAGCAGAATATTGAAAGAAGGGGGCACCAAGGCCACCGTGGCCTGTAAACCTATGATTTTCAAAGGGGCTTCACGGCCAACGCAAGGGGCTACCACGGCCGTCGTCGCCGCCGTGAAATTCCTACCCTGCCAGTGACAGAATAACGTATTAAGCATAATATTAAACTCACCGTTCTGTATCCGTCGTCTTCTTCTGTCCCCACAATAACTTTTCATTTGAGACTTTTTCGTCTGACTCTGCGTTTTTTCTGAGACCTGATTTTCTGAGACCTGACTCTGTTTTTTCTGACAGCGTTTTTTCTGAGACCTGATTTTCTGAGACCTGACTCCACTTTTTCTGACAGCGTTTTTTCTGAGACCTGACTCCTTAGAGATGTTTTTCTGAGGCAGTTTGGTTTGAAGCAGTTTTATCTGAGGATGACAGAGGTTTTTCTTACGCTGAGGCAGTTTTGTCTGAAGATGACAGAAGTTTTTCTCAAGCTGAGGCAGTTTTGTCTGAAAATGACAGATGTTTTTCTGAGTCTGACACCTGAGTCTGGTTTTTCTGACGCTGATGCAGTTTTGTCTGAAGATGACAGAGGTTTTTCTGACGCTGAGGCTGTTTTGTCTGAAGATGACCGATGTTTTTCTGAGTCTGACACCTGAGTCTGAGGATGTCCTAAAATGAACACCGTACATATGGTGTTTATCATAGGCTACATCACGAAACCAAATAGTGTAACAAAGGCGAACACTTTAACAGGGGGAATTAATTGGGCATGAATCATTGTGCTGAACGGTATTTGTCAATGAGCAGAAACACACACGACATTCAAACTATTGATAAGATGTAGGCTACTGGTCTGTAGGCTAACATAGGACAAATAAATGACACTGACTCGCATATCCTGACTCAGGAAAAAAAAAACATTTTCTTGCTTTGCTGCAAACTCAGCAATGAAATCATAGGCCAGTTTGCAGGTAGCCTATAACGTCTTTTTCAATTCATAGAAGGGAGAGCCCAGTCTCTCCTGTGACATGAGGTGCGCAAATAGTTTTTAATAGCCTGCTCAACTTCGAAAAGCTTCGTTCACCTGATGCCAGTCACTGATCGCAATTTCAAAGTTCGGGAAGCTTCATTCAATCTTTTTAAGTTTTAAGTGCAGTATCTGCCCCCTTTGGAATTATATCTCGAGCCTATTATAAGGACCAGTGCGTTATGTCCTGGGATTCGGACATGCTCAAAAAGAAAATAAAAAACACTTTTTTTATAGATGGTTATGAGGAGCAATATGAGAGAGAAATTTGATGTTCATTGATCATTGTTTTGGGACGTTAAGCCTTTTCCATAGGCGTCAGTGAAGGAGATTGAAGAATGCCAATTTTTTATACGAAAATAATTCTTAACTTCAAAAACTCGGTGTCTAAAACTCAGCGTCATTCAGACTCAACCCTCTTATTGCTTTGATATCTTTTTCGTTGTTGTTTGAACGTCGGCAAGCAGGCATGTTGCGGTTGCAATTTAAGTGAAATTTCTACAGTATCCTACATGCTGTTAGGCTGGGCTACTGTCAGTGTACTTGTACAGGTAAATGTTCAACAATTGCTGGTGTACAGGCTATAATCAATTAGCTAAATCATTTGTCCAGCTGTTTAAACATTTTTTCGTGCTACATTCAAACACAAAAGGTGCTTTGATATCTTTTTCGTTTGAACGTCGGCAAGCAGGCATGCGGAGGTTGCAATGAATGAGGATAATTGGTTTTATCTGCGGATTTATTTTTTGCATCATTTTGAATATGACTCGCTCCAGTCTCAACAGCACGTACTTTTTCCACACGCATCTAACACACATATCCCCTCTCGCTTTCTCTCTCTCCATCCCTGCACACGGTGCTTTCTTAAAAGGAGCTGCACCATTTTACAACAATTGCATCTACATTTTCATATTAGAATGTTTTGTCAAGTGTAAGCTTAAACTACCGTGATCAATTTAAGTTCCCGTGCCCCCGCTGTGTCATGGAAGCAGTAAGTCAAGTCGCATCAAAAATAGTAGTGGCAGAACTCCCAAGTGACACCTTGTGGTTGTTTGTGTCAACTGCAGTTTGTGGCATTTCTGCTGAGAAAATGGGGTGCGTGATTCATGAAGGAACCCGTCCAAACTTAACTGGGACCCACTGTATACCCCTGAGTCAGGGCTTTGTGAAGCCTCGATATGTCTACATAGCCTAGATATGCGTGCTTCGTAGTATACCCCAGACAACAACTGATCTGTAGCCTAGGGTAGACAGTGTTTCCCATACATTGACTTATTTGTGGCAGCCCACCACAATATCAACATTGACCACCACACAATGATTTTCCAGGTTGTACTAAATTGTGCTTAAATCTGGTTAGCATCATAACCAACTGTGCTAATTCGTTTAACTGTTGCATTCAAGTTAATTCTGCAAAACAACCACCACAAATAGAATTCTATTCTGTGGGAAACACTGGTAGACTTCTGCAAAAAACAATGTTGTTGGCGATTTCTATCTAGCGGACGTTTTAAGGCTACAAGCAATAGAGGCAACTGTTTGGCCCACGTCATAAATTAATTTGCCCTACTTCTGACTGCACTGTAGCCAATTGACTGCTTGACAGTAGGTTATTTATATTTTTTTGTAAACCTACAATAAACAAATTTGTTCGTTCAACTTTATGCAGCAGAACTACACACTTGGCCAGCCTACAGAGTGGGAACATTTTGGAGAGGGAATGAGCATGTATGTAAGCAAGAATCTGTAAGCTATTTGTGGCGGGTTACCAGCAAACAATTTTTACCTAATGCAATAACTGAAGACTTCAAATGTTTTCTAAACAACAAAAACAGAGAAGATGCAGGCAGCATCTGTGGAGTCATTTCCAATGGAAGAACAAAATGTTGAACGAAGCTCAAAGCTTTACTGATGTTAAAGGAACCATATGTAAGATTGTGGCCAAAACTGGTACTGCAATCACTTTCAAATTACTGTAGAGCGGTGTATCCCCTCCCCCTCCCTCCTGACTCGAGGTTGCCAACCCGGATGCCGAAACACTACTGACTTTGTGATTAGTAGATAGGTAGGTAGTAGATAGGTAGAGGACGTAAACGTGGAGGGTGGCGCATCAGGCCAAAACACAACATGACATGACAAAACACAACATCAACATCAGTTGAGGGCTGCAAATGACAATATCCTGGCCGGACTACTGTTGTCAGTGATATAAGTATTTCAAATGAACATGATTTCTTAATGTCTAGTGACATATCAGGGCCATTTCATGATTAATTGAAATACATTTCTTACATACGGTTCCTTTAAAGCACACACATATAATAGTCAGGGGGCCTATGTGGTTTCTGTGGGATTGAAATGTTAATTTTTGGAGTAGTTGGACTGTCTTTAGAGGTCATTGAACATGGAGAAAAATGATGTCTCAATTTTTTTTACCTGTTTTAACCCTATTTTTGTGAAATTGTATATTTCACTATAATTAACACCATAAATATTGCCTAAATCACTGGCTATGTTGAATAAAGTTCACAAAACAGCTATTTTATTATTTTCAACAGTATGATTGTATGTCAGTATTATGATTGTATGTCAAACAATTAGAGATACGATCAATAACCAATCAGTTTCACCAAATACACATACTCCATTGCGGAAAGATAGCAAAATCACTTAATCACAGATGAGACCTCAAACAACATTTAATTCATTTACATATACACAACATTAGATCTCAACATTAGATCTCACCTCCACAATGTCCTCATCAAAATCTACAACTAGTCTACTAAACCCTATTTGTACCTTCTTAAGACTGGTCTCCCCTTCCTGGATAATGTTTTGCTCTGGATTATAAATAATTCTATCAGGGCATGTACCGCAGTCGTTTAAGACATCTGTTATTAAGCCCCTCAAAAAACCTAGCCTTGTATCGATACTAGTCCTCCTGGACCTCAGCGCTGCCTTTGACAGCATAGACCATGACATACTACTTAGGCTTGAAAATTTGATGGGCAAAGACTCAGCACTCGCTTGGTTTAGATCATACAGGTACATTTGTACAGGTCCATAATAAACCATCTACCCAGATTATGATAAAATATGGAGTGCCTCAAGGCTCAGTACTGGGGCCCCTGTTGTTTAGCAGATGATACATAACTATACCTCTCCATAAAACCTGATGAATTAACCCCGTTAGCCAAACTTGACACATGTATAAGAGCTATAAAGACATGGATGACTAATAATTTCCTGCTTTTGAACTCAGATAAAACAGAAGTCGTGGTTTTAGGTTCTAAAAAGATGAGGGATATCCTATCCACATCACAGGCTACATATAGTGATCTTCCACTTCTCTACTGATCTCATCATTTTAACAAGTGTTAAAAACCTGGGAGTTATAATTGACCAGGACCTAGCACTAAGTAATCACATAAAACAGATCACCAAAACTTAATTTTAACATTTAAGGAACATTTCAAAGATAAGGAAGTCCTTCTCCTTACCAGATGCCAAGAAATTAATGTTTTCTCATCTCAAGGATAGACTATTGCAATGCTATTATGTAAAGCACTTTGAGCTGCATTCTGTGTATGAAAGGTGGAATATGTCTCATCTGTGGATGAAAAGGACATATTTACAGTCTATACTTCTCTGCGCACCCATTACTCTCGTTTGAATTACTCTCGCGAACCCGTGATCGCATAGATATGGCAAGCATATCAGATGAAAGAGGAGACACAGGGCTATCCATTGGTACCATGTATATCGATCCTTCTGGCTTATAAAAACAGACGAAGTGACTGCAAAATATTAACGTCATGTACACAAACCAACGCTGCACACCCATTACCCTCGTTTGAATTACTCACGGACCCGTGATCGGATAGATATGCCACGCATGTCAGATGAAAGAGGAGACACAGAGCTATCATTTGATACCAAGTACATCCTTCTGGGTTATAAAACAGACGAAGTGACAGCAAAATAATAACTTCATATAGCTGGACTTACCCCATGTTTTTGTCTGTTTTTGTGGCAAAGCATGTTTATAATCCAACGCTATTGTGTGTTTCTCTACGGCAAAGCATGTTCATAATCCGGTTTTGAGATCCTAGCAAATTCCTGCATGGCATCCAATTCAAGGCTCACATTGCATCCCAATTTGTTGAACAAAGAAACACCTTTTTTGCCTTTACTTTGTTCATGGCAATGCAGTAAAAAGTTGAGAATCATTATGGCACACATGCTAACACGCAAACTTGGGTCAAGTCAGGTCAGATCAGTTCGTGTCATAGATATGGAGCGCAGAAAGGTCATTTTTCATCACTAAATAAAAAATGGCATTTATTTCCATGAATTACACACCACATATTTCTGTAAATTGCTCAGCCCCAGAGTATCCCTCCAACATGGCAATTATATTGCCCGATTCAGGACAGTCTGCCCTACACACACATGAAATGCATGTAGAGCTATGAGCTTGCTGTGGTGAGATACAGGTCAAAATATAAGAGTTTTTATAATAAGCTTCATCAAATCAAAATAAAATCAATGCTAGTACTAATACATGACATGATGGCAGATCTGGATAGCCTAGACTCTGCTGAAAAAAAAAACAATATCTAATATGTGTGTGTGGGACTCACAATGACCAGAATAAATTCTTATGAATAAAGGTATTGAAAATGCCCTAAAAACAGCTTAGGGTTCTAAGGGTTAAACTTGATTTAACAGAGATCTCTGCACTTTGTACTCTGAATGGGTGTAGACAAGAACTGACAGAGCAGGCTAGGCCTACACTCAAGCACACTAATAGGCATGAATTGATAGTATTGATATTGAAGTATTTTTTTTTTTTTTTAGGCACAATTTCTTGTTAAAGAGATCAATCATCAGCCCAAAAATGTTTTATAATGTTGTATTGTTTATGTGGCCCACTTTTGCACACCTTGTAGAATATATTTGCTTTTTGGCACCAAACCCTATGCTATAATACCAGCAATGTGAGGTTTATGGACAAAACACCATATTTGACCAAATTAATATAGGTTATTGTTAGGTGTGAAAGTAGGCCTAGGCTACTTTTAGCTGACCAGTGTTGAATCTGAAAGTGTGAATATTAACAGTGTAGCCTTACTATTTGAATGTTGCACCTTGGTTAGAGACCAACTCAAAAGTAAAGTAACAGTAACAAGTTACTTTCCAAAATGACTATCTTGAATTTGAAGAAGTAACGAGTAACTTGTAACAAATTACTTTTTCTGAGTAACGATCCCAACACTGGCTACCAAATAGCCTATTCAAACTCCCCCAAAGTCAACTGGTAAAATGTAGGCAAGCCTGCTGCCAGAAGTTCATACTGTTTGGTCTATTCTGGGTTTTGGGATCACTTTTGCACTCAAAGAACAATATGGTACCTTAATAATATTAATTTAATAATTGACCATTTATATAAGAACTTCCCCTATTCCAAAGAGCAGCATCCGCCACTGACACACACACACACACACACACACACACCTTAGAATCTCTTTCCCACAAATCTTGCAAATAGGCTACTCCTCACGTGCCAGTCATACAACACAGACTTCCTCACCAAGACTCCTGCGGCGACGGACGCAACGGTGTTGCGTTTCTCCCCCAGGTCGAGACACGCAGGCCACTGAACGTTATCTAAGAACCCGGCCATCTTCCTCGCTTGCGGTCTTCTACTCAGTCCGTTCGCTGCTGGTTCTGGACAGAAGAAGGCGGGTCAAAACGAAAGCGAAAGAGAGGAGAGCTGTGATTTAAAAGACTGACTGGCGAGTTTAGACCCGGTTCCGTTTGGGTTTAGTTCACAGCAGTTTACGTTAAAACAAATAGACAGTATGCAAAAGCCTTGATTATAACGTGATAACGGCGTAAAGATGGTTTGACATGTAGGTTAACGTTATCATTTCCGCCCCAGCTTGATATCATCTCAAGCTCGGTAGGCTACCACAGGTGTATGGCACACAAACACGCGAGAACTCTCTGAAAGCCACGCGCGTAAAAGGCCCGCTGGATATAATCTCGTGCATTAATACTCTTTCTGCAATGTGAGCCGTTTGTCAGAACATTGTCTCTCCGTACTCACCTGCTTACAGGTCTTGACGGTCTTGACTCACCACCACCGCGTAGCACCTACAATCACGGCACAAAACATAACCGACGCTTCCAGTGGAGGTAAACCACAACAGGGACCTCTAGCGTCTGGGAGGGTTAATGATATTGCATGACTGTCCCCTCCTTTGGTCCCCTCATAGTGTGGTATATGGAGGTAGAATTGTCTCATAAAGATTTGTACATACTCGAAAAGATATGCACAAATAGACGTGTATTTGTAAATACACAAACACAAATATACAAATGTGACATACAAATATCTAAAGTAATTTGTACAAATATGCGTGTATTTGTAAATATATTTTTGACATTTGCAAATAAATATGTTTGGCTTTATGTGTGGGAGGCGTTGGATTCTGCATTTGTGGATCGCATATGTGGATTTGTGGATGACGTCATTTTGAGACATTCTAAATACACAGCGATCCACAAACAAATACCCCCGAATTCGCACTTGCAAATTCACCCTCCCCTGGACAACCAGTAGATGGCAGTGTTGTGCAACATGTCAGTGAGCAACTGAGGCAGATAGGTTTTCCCACTGCTTTCCCTACTTCAGTGAAGTCAAGTGGTCTGTGACATGGAAGCTGACACTGGATTAACTGGAAGGGTTATAACAGTAATAACAACTAGCCAGAGCAATTACTTATCGGTTTCGATGTGTAGTGCGTTTGTTTTTATCTCATATACTGTATGTCAGTGTACAGCTGCATTAACCAGGGTCACCCCTATGTTCCCCAGGTCCTATGTTCCCCGCTAATTGCCGTGGAACATAGAACCCATTTTTTGAAAAAGGGTTCTATGTTCCCTGCAGTTCCTTAATGGGTCCTTAGGCTATTATAGTCCTGACGAAAAATGAGATGAAGAGGCTGAGGTAGGCTATCTTTAGAAAATCGGGACAGTTTTTAATCTCTATACCGACACTGTACAAACTAGTACGGTAGGGATGTAAAAAACAGAGGGGGAGTTGATCCCCTCCACCCCCCACCAAATCGCACCCTGAGTGTATTTATTATCAGTATTTATTATTTTTTTAGTTTAGTTTATTTAAACTGTCCAAATGTGACAAAAACAAAAGCCTGTAAACAAAATGTACAGCCTAATCTCTCCTCTAGGCCTATCCTATTTGGGTATGTGCATCAAATGGCCTGTAGCCATTTGCCGTGGATTTTAGCACTGATGGTGGAAAAAATGACAGACCGGAGAACATAGGACCTTTTTTCAAAAATCGGGTCTCATTATCAGACATTATCAAGGACATCAGCTATTTTCTCTGCTACCATCCGGCAGGCGATACTGGGGCCAGGCAGCCTACAAGACTAAACAACAGTTCCTACCACCAGGCTCACTCTGATAGTCTTGCCTCACCAGGAATGTACTTAGCACTATAATCAAATAAATGTGCAATACTGCTGCCTTGCACTTATCACTTTAAACAGTGTGCAATACAAACAGCCTTCGCCTGAGACTGTTTCTCTTTATAGAATGTTATGTCTATTTATGAGTGAGATATATAATACCGTAGGCCTATTTTAACTTATAACCTGCCTGTCACACATTTCATTATAAAGTTGATCTGTGACAAGTGACAACTATACATTTATTAAGACAAATATTAAGACAAATATTAAGACTTCAACTTGAAACCTTTTACCTTGTTAGTAGCCTACGTCCAACACCCCATATTCGCCCAGATTTGACCCGTTTAAAACCAGAGACGGATTTGATCCATTTAAACCCAAAGACGGCTTTGATCCGATTTGATCCATTTAAACCCAGAGACGGATTCAATCCGTTTAAAATCAGAGACGGATTTGATCCATTTAAAACCAGAGACAGGATATCATTTTTTTAAATTACTAAAATTAAAATGATCGCCTGTCAAATAGAAAAACTACGTAAAGAACTGCTGATGGACTTTTTTTTAAAGCTTATCTGTCTAATCTGTGTTGAAATGAAACACTCATACAGAAATGACCACACACACACACACACACACACAAATGACCACACATAAGCACACCGACATGACAACACACTAGGGCTGTCAATCTTCTTACAACCCAATTTGAAGTTCATTCATTATTATTTTTAATAATCGAATTATATTCAAATATTTAATGCTCAAATTTTACCTATTATTACTATTTACGATGCATCTCTATCCACTGTATAAACGGGCTTATGCATTGCCAATGCCACTATAAACGTGTGGTTGACTTGTTATATTGAACAAAAGCTCAGTCTACCAACGATATCCAGAGGCGGACAGAGTACACAGCTTTATTATTTGAGTAAAAGTACAGATACCCTTTGCTAAATTTTACTCAAGTACAAGTAAAAGTACAACAGTCAGATGCCTACTTAAGTAAAAGTACTAAAGTACTTGTTTTTAAAAGTACTTGGAGTACAAGAGTAGCCTACATTTTTTAAATATTGCATTACTACTGCAATAGTAGTATGAAAATGTTATAAAAAATGTTAATGTTAGTACCTTGGAGAATGTAAAAGGAATTGAAAGTAAAATCAAGTCATTTTCATCTTTTTACCATGTTTCCAGGGATGGGCAGTATTTCTAATACATGTATTTAAAATATGTATTTCAAATACAAAATACTATTTTGTAATTGAAACACTTTAAGCGAAACTATCATTAACTTGTTCAGAAAATTGAAATAGTCTGGCGAGGTGGGGCCACAGGTTGACACATTCCCGGGATGGACCTGCTGAGTCTTCATCCACCGTTTCGTCTCTTATCTAAATCTGACCATGGAGTTGACTTTGGCGGAAAGCTGAAGGTGATTGCTGATAGGCTGTCCCAATCAGTGGCGCCTGCACAATCCGATCACGTTTGAGAGGGAAACAATAAATTGAGGGTTTCTGAGATTTTTTTTATTTTTTTTTAGAAGAAGTAGCCTAACTGGTACTCACAGTTATGGATATAAATGTAGTGGAGTAAAGAGTGCAATATTTGCCTCTTAAATGTACTTGAGTAAAGTCATGAGTACTCCCCAAAAATGATACTCGAGTAAAGTACAGATCCCTCAAAATTGTACTCAAGTAAATGTACTCAGTTACTGTCCGGCTCTGACGATATCTGTGCAACTTGAGTGGTTTCAATTTATTTTGTGCAGACACGCACACACACTGAATGAACGCCCATACACTACCACTTTATTGATTGCCTGTTTGATGACGCCAAATTAGCAAGTATTTCCTGATGGGGTAAAGTTTGCTTTCTTTTTTTCTATCGGCCCGCGATTCCATGAACCATTATGCCCATCAGAGAAGTGACAAAAGCACCGGACATAGCCTAGAGGAGGTAGGTAAAAACCTAATTCTTGCCTGCTTTAGCTGCGTGGTTCCTCGTTCTCTACCCAGCTTGTCAAGGTGTAGCGTTATCAGATGTGCACTCAGGCTGCACGTTGCTACATATTCTGCAGATTACGACATCGTTAGGCTAATTGTTATTTTTCCGTTTTCTGATGGAAATCCAAAAACGTTCCACACATCGCTGAAATGGTCAGTGGTGATCTCCGTAGGTGCATCGCTTCTGCCATATTTAGATTGTGCATTAGACGTGACAAAAGCATTTTGTTTTCACATACTAGCTAAAGTTAGCCAACACACAAAAAAACTTCCCAAAACACCACATTCGAATAGTAATTTCCAAATTTGAATAGTATTGATTTTTTAATTATTCGATTTATATCAGACTTTAAAAATTCTTTCCAACAGCCCTACAACACACACACACAAATGACACACAAATAACACACATAAGCACTGAGTTTCACTTATAGCTTTTACTAGTAGAGTTAAAAATAAAAAGACAGAAAAAGAACAGTTAAAAAATACAAGACTGTTCTGCCCTCACCCTCCCCAGCTGTTCTCTCTTTCTCCCTCCCTCCCTCTCTCTCTCTCTCTTCTCCCCCCTCCCTCTCTCTTCTCCCTCCCTCTCTCTCTCTCTCTCTCTCTTCTCCCCCCTCCCTCTCTCTTCTCCCTCCCTCCCTCCCTCTCTCTCTCTCTCTCTCTCTCTCTTCTCCCTCTCTCTTCTCCCTCTCTCCCTCTTCTCCCCCCTCCCTCCCTCCCTCTCTCTTCTCCCTCTCTCTCTCTTCTCCCAGCTGTTCTCTTGTCAGAAGAAGTCTGCTGCAGTTGCTCTCTTCAGGGGTGTGGCTTTCTTCACTTTCTTCAGGGGTGTGGCTTTCTTCAGGGGTGTGGCTTTCTTCAGGGGTGTGGCTTCTGGGGATTTCAGAGCAGAGCAGCGGGGCTTCTGTTGGGGGTCAAAGGGCACGCGGGCCACACCCCCAGGACTCAGGAGGGAGCTGCGGTCCGACTTCCTGAACTCTATACACACACACACACACACACACACACACACACACACACGCATACACACACACACACACGGGCACACACACACACACACACACGGGCACACACACACACACACACACACGCACACGCATACACACACACGGGCACACACACACACACACGGGCACACACACACACACGGGCACACACACACACACGGGCACACACGCACATGGGCACACACACACACACAGGCATTAAAGTTAGATGATGTCAGAGAAGGTTAATGGCAAAATGTGTGAATGCTTGATAAGAAAATCGCCTCACATCCCTCTCATGTAATCAATGAAAGTGTAGGAGTGTGTTTGTGTAGGAATGTGTTTGTGTGTGTAGGGGTGTGTGTGTGTGTGTGTAGGGGTGTAGGTATGTGTGTGTGTGTGTGTGTGTGTAGATGTAGCTCTCACCCACCCGCTGTCTTGTTATTTTTTAGTCCGAACGTCACTTTCTTTGCCTTTGACTGTGGAGTGTGAAGACCCTGCTAAGATAGAACACGTACACACACACACACACACACACACACACACACACACAACACAAACCAAACAAAACAACGGCTTAAAATTGATTTGGAAAAGGCATCTCATCTCTCCTGCATGTAGTCGTTCACAGATCCTACACAATGCTTTATGGAAAACATCACATGTTGCACACACGCACCGTTAAGACCCTTCAGATCTGAGCTACACAATGCTTTATGACAAACTCTCTCTCTCTCATAAGAAGACCCTTCAGATCTGTGCTGCACAATGCTTTATGGCAAACTCTCTCTGTCTCTCATTTCCAAATTCAAAAGGAGCTTTATTAGCATGACCATAACGTTGTACAGTATTGCCAAAGCATTTGGGTCAAATACATCAAATGGGGAGGAGAGGAGGGGGAAACACACAAATCACAAATAAAACAGAATAATGATAATTGTACACAAATATGAATTATGAACTATGGCAATGGAGAAGGGTGTGTGTGTGTGTGTCTGCATGTTTGTGTGGGCATGTGTTCGTGTGTGTGTGTGTGTCTGTGTCTGTATGTATGAGTGTATGTTCATATTTAGATAATGTAAGTTTCACATCAGCAGGTCCTTTCATTATGGCAGGAATATACGTATTGAGCGGCAAGGAGGAGGCATTTCTCTTTCTCTCCAGTGAGGAATGAAAGCCTCTCCTCATCGCTCGCTTGCAGGAATTCAGGGAGGACATGTGTCATCTTTTCAAAATAAGTTCTCCTAATGTTAACATATTTTGTGCACGGTGTCAGGAAGTGTACCTCTGTCTCTACTGTGTTTAGGTCACAGTGGTGGCACAGTCTAGTGTCTTTCGGCAGCCATGTTTGTCTGTGCCTTCCCACTTCTATTGCCAGGCTATGTTCACTGAGTCTGTACTTTGTCAGTGTGGTTCTCAGGTTTTTGTCTTGAATGTGTGTCAGGTAGGGTGCTAGCTGATATTCTCTGTTTAAGGCCAAATAGAATTGCATTTTACTTTGATTCTTCCAGTGGATTATGTAATTTTGTTTAATAGTTTTTGTAATTTGGTTTATCCTAATTTCAGTTGCTTTGTGATTCAGATGCTGCGGTGTCAGTGGGGAATTTGTGTGTGTGGAGTGGTCTGATGAGATCAAACTCAGGACCAGCTTAGTTAGGGGACATTTTTCTTCTCCTGTTCATCTCCTGGTACTGAAGGGCTTTATAATGGAATGAGCAGGGGTCACTACTTTTCAGGTGTTTCCAGAATTTGATCGCTCTTTTCTGTATTTTTAGAATTAAAGGATATTGGCCTAGTTCAGCTCTGCAGGCATTGTTTGTGGCACATCTGTGTACTTTTAAGATGAATTTGTAAAACTCTGTATGGAGGGTTTCAATAGGGTGTTTTTCCCATTGATTGAAATCTTGGTTTGTAAGTGGGCCCCACACATCACTACAATAGAGGGCAATTGGTTCAACCACTGATTCAAAGATTTTCAACCAGATTTTGATTGGGATTTCTACAGGGATCTGCCGTTTTATGGCATAGAAAGCCCTGCGTGCCCTGTCTCTCAGATCATTCACTGCAACATTGAATTTTCCATTTGAGCTTATTTTTAGGCCTAAATATTTGTAGTCATTTGTGTGTGTGATGGTGTTTGTTCCTATTGTGAAATTATGTTTTTGTATCCGAGATCTGGATCTCTTTTCAAATACCATTATTTTGGTTTTATTTGGGTTTACTGCCAGGGCCCAAGTCTGGCAGTACTCCACCAGCAGATCTAGGTTTTGCTGCAATCCCTGTTGGGTGGGTGAGAGCAGTACCAGATCATCAGCAAAGAGCAGTAGTTTGATCTCAGTGTCTTGTAGGGTAAGGCCGGGTGCTGTGGAGCTTTCAATGATTCTTGCTAATTCATTTATGTAAATGTTAATAAATAGGGTTGGGCTTAAGCAGCAGCCTTGTCTTACTCCACGTCCCTGGGATATGAAAGTTGTGCTTTTGCTTCCAACCTTTATTGCGCCTTTACTTCCTGTATACATTGATTTTATCAGGTCGTAGGTTTTACCTCCTACACCACTTTGTATAACTTTGTAGAATAAGCCTGTGTGCCAAATGGAGTCGAAAGCTTTTTTAAAATCAATAAAACAGGCGTAATTTGTTTCTTTTTGTTTTGGTTTACTTGTTTATCAATTAGGGTGTGTAATCTCTTTGTCTCTCTCTCTCACGCACCGATAAGACCCTTCAGATCTGAGCTACACAATGCTTTATGACAAACTCTCTCTCTCTCTCTCTCTCTCTCTCTCACGCACCGATAAGACCCTTCAGATCTGAGCTACACAATGCTTTATGACAAACTCTCCCTCTGTCTCTCTCTCTCTCTCACGCACCAATAAGACCCTTCAGATCTGAGCTACACAATGCTTTATGACAAACTCTCTCTCTCTCTCTCTCTCTCTCTCTCTCTCACGCACCGATAAGACCCTTCAGATCTGAGCTACACAATGCTTTATGACAAACTCTCTCTCTCTCTCTCTCTCTCTCTCTCTCACGCACCGATAAGACCCTTCAGATCTGAGCTACACAATGCTTTATGACAAACTCTCCCTCTGTCTCGCTCTCTCTCTCACGCACCGATAAGACCCTTCAGATTTGAGCTACACAATGCTTTATGACAAACGCGTCTCACACACGCACACAGATGCACTCCAGTGGTTCTTCCATGTTTATTTTGGGGTGGCAGCACGGTATCAGCACAATGTGACCCACACACATTCGCGCACCCGCATGCGCACACACACACACCACAGTATCAGCAAAATGTGACCCACACCCCTACACACACACACGCGCGCACACACACACACACGCATATGCATACGCATACGCACACACGCCACAGTATCAGCAAAATGTAGTTGGGGTGGCAGCACGGTATCAGCACAATGTGACCCACACACACACACGCATATGCATACGCATACGCACACACGCCACAGTATCAGCAAAATGTAGTTGGGGTGGTGCCACAGTATCAGCAAAATGTAGTTGGGGTGGTGCCACGGTATCAGCAAAATGTAGTTGGGGTGGTGCCACGGTATCAGCACAATGTAGTTGGGGTGGTGCCACGGTATCAGCAAAATGTAGTTGGGGTGGTGCCACGGTATCAGCAAAATGTAGTTGGGGTGGTGCCACGGTATCAGCAAAATGTAGTTGGGGTGGTGCCACGGTATCAGCAAAATGTAGTTGGGGTGGTGCCACGGTATCAGCAAAATGTAGTTGGGGTGGTGCCACGGTATCAGCAAAATGTAGTTGGGGTGGTGCCACGGTATCAGCAAAATGTAGTTGGGGTGGTGCCACGGTATCAGCAAAATGTAGTTGGGGTGGTGCCACGGTATCAGCAAAATGTAGTTGGGGTGGTGCCACGGTATCAGCAAAATGTAGTTGGGGTGGTGCCACGGTATCAGCAAAATGTAGTTGGGGTGGTGCCACGGTATCAGCAAAATGTAGTTGGGGTGGTGCCACGGTATCAGCAAAATGTAGTTGGGGTGGTGCCACGGTATCAGCAAAATGTAGTTGGGGTGGTGCCACGGTATCAGCAAAATGTAGTTGGGGTGGTGCCACGGTATCAGCAAAATGTAGTTGGGGTGGTGCCACGGTATCAGCAAAATGTAGTTGGGGTGGTGCCACGGTATCAGCAAAATGTAGTTGGGGTGGTGCCACGGTATCAGCAAAATGTAGTTGGGGTGGTGCCACGGTATCAGCAAAATGTAGTTGGGGTGGTGCCACGGTATCAGCAAAATGTAGTTGGGGTGGTGCCACGGTATCAGCAAAATGTAGTTGGGGTGGTGCCACGGTATCAGCAAAATGTAGTTGGGGTGGTGCCACGGTATCAGCAAAATGTAGTTGGGGTGGTGCCACGGTATCAGCACAATGTAGTTGGGGTGGTGCCACGGTATCAGCAAAATGTAGTTGGGGTGGTGCCACGGTATCAGCAAAATGTAGTTGGGGTGGTGCCACGGTATCAGCAAAATGTAGTTGGGGTGGTGCCACGGTATCAGAATCAGGGCAGATGCACAATGTAGTTACGGTATCAGAATCAGGGCAGATGCACAATGTAGTTACGGTATCAGAATCAGGGCAGATGCACAATGTAGTTACGGTATCAGAATCAGGGCAGATGCACAATGTAGTTACGGTATCAGAATCAGGGCAGATGCACAATGTAGTTACGGTATCAGAATCAGGGCAGATGCACAATGTAGTTACGGTATCAGAATCAGGGCAGATGCACAATGTAGTTACGGTATCAGAATCAGGGCAGATGCACAATGTAGTTACGGTATCAGAATCAGGGCAGATGCACAATGTAGTTACGGTATCAGAATCAGGGCAGATGCACAATGTAGTTACGGTATCAGAATCAGGGCAGATGCACAATGTAGTTACGGTATCAGAATCAGGGCAGATGCACAATGTAGTTACGGTATCAGAATCAGGGCAGATGCACAATGTAGTTACGGTATCAGAATCAGGGCAGATGCACAATGTAGTTGCGGTTGCCTTTTGAATTATTTTGTCAACATGTCCTCCCCCACTGGCTGCTGCTCACATTTCAATCTAACGATTTATTATCATGGCCAGTTGAACTAGTCAGAGGTTATCATGGCCAGTTGAACTAGTCAGAGGTTATCATGGCCAGTTGAACTAGTCAGAGGTTGTCATGGCCAGTTGAACTAGTCAGAGGTTATCATGGCCAGTTGAACTAGTCAGAGGTTGTCATGGCCAGTTGAACTAGTCAGAGGTTGTCATGGCCAGTTGAACTAGTCAGAGGTTATCATGGCCAGTTGAACTAGTCAGAGGTTATCATGGCCAGTTGAACTAGTCAGAGGTTGTCATGGCCAGTCCAGTTGCACTCCACATAGGCTTATCATGTTGATGTAGCCCTATTTATTGTTCATAGGCCTATCGTGTTGATGTAGCCCTATTTTGGCCTTTTGAGTTGATGCAGGGCTGTGCAATAAATCAAATTTTAATTTCAATCTCGATTTTGGCTCCAAATGATCACAAATACTGTATAATTGAGAGAAAGCTATTATTTTGCCACGTTCCGTTTAGAAAGAGTGTTTCGGAAATAGGTACAATTCCCACTCTTACAGCGCACTGATTCACGCTGCTTCTTGAAGCCTAACTCTGTGTGTGTTTGTGTGTGTGTGTCTAACTGTGTGTTTGTGTGTGTGTGTCTAACTGTGTGTTTGTGTGTGTGTGTCTAACTGTGTTTGTGGGTGTTTGTGTGTGTGTGTCTAACTGTGTGTTTGTGGGTGTGTGTGTGTCTAACTGTGTGTTTGTGGGTGTGTGTGTGTCTAACTGTGTGTCTAACTGTGTGTTTGTGTGTGTGTGTCTAACTGTGTGTTTGTGTGTGTGTGTCTAACTGTGTGTTTGTGTGTGTGTGTGTGTGTGTGTGTGTCTAACTGTGTGTTTGTGGGTGTGGGTCTAACTGTGTGTGTGTGTGTGTGTGTGTGTGTGTGTGTGTGTGTGTGTGTGTGTGTCTAACTGTGTGTTTGTGTGTGTTTGTGTGTGTTTGTGTGTGTGTGTCTAACTGTGTGTTTGTGGGTGTTTGTGTGTGTGTGTGTGTGTCTAACTGTGTGTTTGTGGGTGTTTGTGTGTGTGTGTCTAACTGTGTGTTTGTGTGTGTCTAACTGTGTGTTTGTGTGTGTTTGTGTGTGTGTGTCTAACTGTGTGTTTGTGGGTGTTTGTGTGTGTGTGTCTAACTGTGTGTTTGTGTGTGTTTGTCTAACTGTGTGTTTGTGTGTGTTTGTGTGTGTGTGTCTAACTGTGTGTTTGTGGGTGTGTGTCTAACTGTGTGTGTGTGTGTGTGTGTGTGTGTCTAACTGTGTGTTTGTGGGTGTGGGTCTAACTGTGTGTGTGTGTGTGTGTGTGTCTAACTGTGTGTTTGTGTGTGTTTGTGTGTGTGTGTGTCTAACTGTGTGTTTGTGGGTGTTTGTGTGTGTGTGTCTAACTGTGTGTTTGTGTGTGTGTGTCTAACTGTGTGTTTGTGTGTGTGTGTCTAACTGTCTAACTGTGTGTTTGTGTGTGTGTGTCTAACTGTGTGTTTGTGGGTGTTTGTGTGTGTGTGTCTAACTGTGTGTTTGTGGGTGTTTGTGTGTGTGTGTCTAACTGTGTGTTTGTGTGTGTGTGTCTAACTGTGTGTTTGTGGGTGTGTGTGTGTGTGTGTCTAACTGTGTGTTTGTGGGTGTGGGTGTGTGTGTGTCTAACTGTGTGTTTGTGTGTGTGTGTCTAACTGTGTGTTTGTGTGTGTTTGTGGGTGTGTGTCTAACTGTGTGTTTGTGGGTGTTTGTGTGTGTGTGTCTAACTGTGTGTTTGTGGGTGTTTGTGTGTGTGTGTCTAACTGTGTGTTTGTGTGTGTGTGTCTAACTGTGTGTTTGTGTGTGTGTGTGTGTCTAACCGTGTGTTTGTGGGTGTTTGTGTGTGTGTGTCTAACTGTGTGTTTGTGGGTGTGTGTCTAACTGTGTGTTTGTGGGTGTTTGTGTGTGTGTGTCTAACTGTGTGTTTGTGTGTGTGTGTCTAACTGTGTGTTTGTGTGTGTGTGTCTAACTGTGTGTTTGTGTGTGTGTGTCTAACTGTGTGTTTGTGTGTGTTTGTGGGTGTGTGTCTAACTGTGTGTTTGTGGGTGTTTGTGGGTGTGTGTCTAACTGTGTGTTTGTGTGTGTTTGTGTGTGTGTGTCTAACTGTGTGTTTGTGTGTGTTTGTGTGTGTGTGTCTAACTGTGTGTGTGTGTGTGTGTGTGTTTGTGTGTGTGTGTCTAACTGTGTGTGTGTGTGTGTGTGTGTGTGTCTAACTGTGTGTGTGTGTTTGTGTGTGTTTGTGTGTGTGTGTCTAACTGTGTGTTTGTGGGTGTGTGTCTAACTGTGTGTGTCTGTGTGTGTGTGTGTGTGTGTGTGTGTGTGTGTGTGTGTGTGTGTGTGTCTAACTGTGTGTGTGGGTGTGTGTGTGTCTAACTGTGTGTGTGTGTGTTTGTGGGTGTGTGTCTAACTGTGTGTTTGTGGGTGTGTGAGTGTGTGTGTGTGGGTGGAGGAGCGGCTGCTGAGTGTGTGTGTGTTTGTGGGTGTGTGTCTAACTGTGTGTTTGTGGGTGTTTGTCTAACTGTGTGTTTGTGGGTGTGTGTCTAACTGTGTGTTTGTGTGTGTGTGTGTGTGGAGGAGCGGCTGCTGAGTGTGTGTGTCTAACTGTGTGTTTGTGGGTGTGTGTGTGTGTGTGTGTGTGTGTGTGTGTGTGTGTGGAGGAGCGGCTGCTGAGTGTGTGTTTGTAACTGTGTGTTTGTGTGTGTTTGTGTGTGTGTGTCTAACTGTGTGTTTGTGTGTGTGTGTCTAACTGTGTGTTTGTGTGTGTTTGTGTGTGTGTGTCTAACTGTGTGTGTGTGTGTGTGTGTGTGTGTGTGTGTGTCTAACTGTGTGTTTGTGTGTGTGTGTGTGTGTGTGGAGGAGCGGCTGCTGAGTGTGTGTGTGTGTGGAGGAGCGGCTGCTGTGTGTGTGTGTGTGTCTAACTGTGTGTGTGTGTGTGGAGGAGCGGCTGCTGTGTGTGTGTGTGTGTGTTTGTGTGTGTGTGTCTAACTGTGTGTGTGTGTGTGTGTGTCTAACTGTGTGTTTGTGGGTGTGTGTGTGTGTGTGTGTGTGTGTGTGTGTGTGGAGGAGCGGCTGCTGAGTGTGTGTGTGTGTGCATGCCCACCTTTCCTCTGCAGAAAAGAGGTTTGGGAGGAGATGAACTCTGAAAGGAAATGAACTGGGAACCTGCCTTCTTCAGCTGCTTCTTCTAACACACACACACAGAAGCGCGCAAACACAAAGACACACACACATAAAAATGAAGCACTAGTGAATAGTGTCTTGAAAATCATACTGACAAAGTTTGTGTGTGTGTCCATTGCCAGAACCGCCCCTTAAAGAAGATTTTTGAGAACGTCAGCGAAGAGGTTGAAGCAAATACCTGCATCACCACGGTTACCAAGGAACTCCTGCAGTGGTGTGAGACGTGAACGAGGCTGAGCGGAAGATGACCGCACATTTAAACCCAGCAAGGCAGACGCTACAGCTAAATGGATTCACATTTAAACCCAGCAAGGCCGACGCTACAGCTAAATGGATTCACATTTAAACCCAGCAAGGCCGACGCTACAGCTAAATGGATTCACATTTAAACCCAGCAAGGCAGACGCTACAGCTAAATGGATTCACATTTAAACCCAGCAAGGCCGACGCTACAGCTAAATGGATTCACCTTTAAACCCAGCAAGGCAGACGCTACAGCTAAATGGATTCTAGGTTAGGCTAAATTAGCTTGTTGAGTTCAGCAAGGCAGACGCTACAGCTAAATGGACTCCAGGTTAGGCTACATTAGCTTGTTGAGTTCAGCAAGGCAGACGCTACAGCTAAATGGACTCCAGGTTAGGCTACATTAGCTTGTTGAGTTCAGCAAGGCAGACGCTACAGCTAAATGGACTCCAGGTTAGGCTACATTAGCTTGTTGAGTTCAGCAAGGCAGACGCTACAGCTAAATGGACTCCAGGTTAGGCTACATTAGCTTGTTGAGTTCAGGTACAATGTGAATAAAAAAAAATTATGTCAGCTAACAAAATAGACTTTCACTAATCAGAAGTTTCATGGTAGGTTCATTTATCAAGTAATTACAAATGCAACCTATATAATGCAACATTTAATTTGAAAAAGCTACTCGGAGTAGCCTGTGGTGTCTATTGACTTCAGTTTACTCCATTTGAAGGTATTTGCGTAAAATAGCTTAAACTGTTGCAAAAATGTTGATGTTTGAAACTAGCACGGATATTTTTAGCCTCCAAGGTGGATAGGTTAATTTAGGTAGTAAGAATGTTTAAGTTACTGAACACGTAAACAAAATGCTAAAGGATTTAGCGAAGGAGTATCAGTGTGGGACAGCAGCAGCTATGGCATTTTAATCTAATTAGCGTCACGATCATGCAGCAAAGTCTGCATATAGGTAGGTCCTGTAAGCAGTGGAGACACAACAGCTAAATTTAGGAGGGTTCCTGTACCAGCCCCGTTTACCTGGATAGTGGGACTGTAATGGTCTGTGGAGGTGTTGAGTATGGTGGAGTATGGTGCGATGGTGTTGAGTATGGTGCGATGGTGTTGAGTATGGTGCAATGGTGTTGAGTATAGTGTGATGGTGTTGAGTATGGTGCGATGGTGTTGAGTATAGTGCAACAGTGTTGAGTTTGGTTGAGTATAGTGCAACGGTGTTGAGTTTGGTGGAGTATGGTGTGATGGTGTTGAGTATGGTGGAGTATGGTGTTGAGTATAGTGCGACAGTGTTGAGTATGGTGCGATGGTGTTGAGTATGGTGCGATGGTGTTGAGTATGGTGCGATGGTGTTGAGTATGGTGCGATGGTGTTGAGTATGGTGCGATGGTGTTGAGTATAGTGCGATGGTGTTGAGTATAGTGTGATGGTGTTGAGTATGGTGGAGTATGGTGCAATGGTGTTGAGTATAGTGCGACGGTGTTGAGTATAGTGCAACGGTGTTGAGTATGGTGGAGTATGGTGCAATGGTGTTGAGTATAGTGCGACGGTGTTGAGTATAGTGCAACGGTGTTGAGTATGGTGGAGTATGGTGCAATGGTGTTGAGTATAGTGTGATGGTGTTGAGTATGGTGGAGTATGGTGTTGAGTATAGTGTGATGGTGTTGAGTATGGTGCGACGGTGTTGAGTATGGTGGAGTATGGTGCAATGGTGTTGAGTATAGTGTGATGGTGTTGAGTATGGTGTCGAGTATAGTGTGACTGTTGAGTATGGTGTCGAGTATAGTTTGACTGTGTTGAGTATGGTGGAGTATGGTGTGACGGTGGAGTATGGTGTGACTGTTGAGTATGGTGTGCTGGTGTTGAGTATGGTATATTAAATGTGTGTGTATATATGTGTGTGCGTATGTGTGTGTGCGCATGTTTGTGTGTGTGTGTGCGTGCATGTGTGTGTGCATGTGTGTGCATGTGTGCGCATGTGTGCGCGTGTGTGTGCTCACGTTACCTTCTGATGCCCTCCTGTCTTTTCTTTCACTTCTCCATCCACCAATGTCTTCTTCTTCACAGCATTGCTGACAGCAACCATCTCTTCAGGTGTGTGTGCGTCTGTCGTGTCGAGAGTGTGTGTGTCCAACGTGTCGAGTGTGTGTGTGTCGCTGCTCTCTTCTGGAACGTTCACTGCTTTCTTCTTTTTCTTCTTCTTTAGTGGCGTCTCTGTAATCACCTCATCTGTGACCTCAGGTGTGTGTGTGTCCGTGTCGAGAGTGTGTGTGTCCAACGTGTCGAGTGTGTGTGTGTCGCTGCTCTCTTCTGGAACGTTCACTGCTTTCTTCTTTTTCTTTTTCTTTAGTGGCGTCTCTGTAATCACCTCATCTGTGACCTCAGGTGTGTGTGTGTCTGACGTTTCAGGTGTGTGTGTGTCTGACGTTTCAGGTGTGTGTGTGTCGCTGCTCTCTTCTGGAGCGTTCACTGCTTTCTTCTTTTTCTTTTTCTTTAGTGGCGTCTCTGTAATCACCTCATCTGTGACCTCAGGTGTGTGTGTGTCCAACGTGTCGAGTGTGTGTGTGTCGCTGCTCTCTTCTGGAGCGTTCACTACTTTCTTCTTTTTCTTCTTCTTTAGTGGCGTCTCTGTAATCACCTCATCTGATATTGCTTCTTCAGGTGTGGGTCTGTCTGACGTCTCAGGTGTGTGTGTGTCGCTGCTCTCTTCTGGAGCGTTCACCACTTTTCTCTTCTTCTTCAGAGGGGTATCTCCGTTCACTTTGTCTGCACCTGGCGTCTCAGGTGTGTGTGTGTCCAACGTGTCGAGTGTGTGTGTATCGCTGCTTTCTTCTGGAACGTTCACCACTTTCTTCTTTTTCTTCATCTTTAGTGGCGTCTCTGTAATCACCTCATCTGCTATTGCTTCTTCAGGTGTGTGTGTGTCCGTGTCGAGTGTGTGTGTGTCCAACGTGTCGAGTGTGTGTGTGTCGCTGCTCTCTTCTGGAGCGTTCACTGCTTTCTTCTTTTTCTTCTTCTTTAGTGGCGTCTCTGTAATCACCTCATCTGATATTGCTTCTTCAGGTGTGGGTCTGTCTGTCGTGTCGAGTGTGTGTGCGTCTGTCGTGTCGAGTGTGTGTGTGTCGCTGCTCTCTTCTGGAGCGTTCACTGCTTTCTTCTTTTTCTTCTTCTTTAGTGGCGTCTCTGTAATCACCTCATCTGATATTGCTTCTTCAGGTGTGGGTCTGTCTGTCGTGTCGAGTGTGTGTGCGTCTGTCGTGTCGAGTGTGTGTGTGTCGCTGCTCTCTTCTGGAGCGTTCACTGCTTTCTTCTTTTTCTTCTTCTTTAGTGGCGTCTCTGTAATCACCTCATCTGTGACCTCAGGTGTGTGTGTGTCCGTGTCGAGTGTGTGTGTGTCCAACGTGTCGAGTGTGTGTGTGTCGCTGCTCTCTTCTGGAGCGTTCACTACTTTCTTCTTTTTCTTCTTCTTTAGTGGCGTCTCTGTAATCACCTCATCTGCTATTGCTTCTTCAGGTGTGTGTTCGTCTGTGACCTCAGCAGACTCAGGTATGTGTGTGTAAGCTGCTTCTAGACTGGGCTGCTGGTGATGATGCGTTTCCTCTTCCTCCTTCCTGCTTCTCTTCTTCCTCTTCCTGGGTTTTCCTTCTGCTGGCTGCACTTCCCCTGCAATCCCTGCCTCTGATTGGCAACTTGCGGGAGCCTCTGTTATTGATTGGCTGGATTCAGAGGCCTCTCCCTCCTGCTGCTGCAGTGACACTGACGAACGGTCTGACATCACGCAGACAGTGTCCAACACAATAGGCTCATCTTCTGCAGGGGGCGTGGCCTGTAAGATAGAAGGCGTGTCTACCGTTTTCTCTGCAGGTGGATCCATAGTGGGAGCTGCTTCCTGTGTGGGCGTGTCCTCAGTAGGAGCTGCTTCCTGTGTGGGCGTGTCCTCAGTAGGAGCTGCTTCCTGTGAGGGCGTGTCCTCAGTGGGAGCTGCTTCCTGTGTGGGCGTGTCCTCAGTAGAAGTGGCTTCCTGTGAGGGCGTGTCTAAAGGTGTAACTGGTTCCTGTGTAGGCGTGTCCTCTGCAGGAGCTGCTTCCAGTGTGGGCGTGTCCTCAACGGGAGTTGCTTCCGGTGTGGGCGTGTCCTCTGCAGGAGCTGCTTCCGGTGTGGGCGTGTCCTCAACGGGAGTTGCTTCCGGTGTGGGCGTGTCCTCTGCAGGAGCTGCTTCCGGTGTGGGCGTGTCCTCTGCAGGAGCTGCTTCCGGTGTGGGCGTGTCCTCTGCAGGAGCTGCTTCCGGTGTGGGCGTGTCCTCTGCCGGAGCTGCTTCCGGTGTGGGCGTGTCCTCAGCGGGAGTTGCTTCCTGTGTGGGCGTGTCCTCAGCGGGAGTTGCTTCCTGTGTGGGCGTGTCCTCTGTGGCAGTTGCTTCCTGTGTAGGCGTGTCCTCAGTGGGAGCTGCTTCCTGTGTGGGCGTGTCCTCTGCGGCAGTTGCTTCCTGTGTGGGCGTGTCCTCTGCGGCAGTTGCTTCCTGTGTTGGCGTGTCCTCAGCGGGAACAGCTTCCTGTGTGGGCGTGTCCTCAGCGGGAACAGCTTCCTGTGTGGGCGTGTCCTTCTTCTTCTTCTTCTTGTGTTTGCTCTTGTGGCCGCTTTCTTGTGTCTCTGCCTGGCCATCCTTCCCTGCAGGACCAGCAAACGCTCATCCAGTGAGACCGTGTGTGTGTGTCTGTGTGTGTGTGTGTGTGTGTGTGTGTGTGTGTGTGTGTGTGTGTGTGTGTGTGCGTGCGTAAGTGAGCGAATGAGTGATCAAATGTGTTCTTACCTACTGGTAATAGTCTACTGGCTAGGGTTAGTACACACATACACACACACACACATACACACTAGGGCTGTAACTGTATCGAAACCGTAATCGCGACGCTCATATCCACGAACCTGTGTCGCGGTGTCTACACTCAACTTAATAGTACAACATTTGAAACAACACAGGGGGAGTTAAGACCCCCTCCTTGTTTTTTGAGTGCGGTGGCTGAGTTGAGAGGTGGGGCTATGTCGTCATAAAATTGCCGGCTGTGCCCTCTACACGCGTCTACACGGCAAAAGTTAGCCGGCGGTTTCAAAAATTCCCACTTCGGAACCCGGTTACAAAAACTATCGGTTACAGTCTCCTAAACTGCCGGCGTGGTGTACACGCAAGGTGTAACCAATAACAAAAATTCACCAGTTTCAAAAAAAACAGCATTGTGTAGACGGCCCCTAAAACGAGTTACAAGGTGTAAACTGTGACTGGTGTCAGTCCAGGACTGCACTTGTCCATGCCTTTTGGCAAATACCCCAAAAATATCAATATTCAGACCTGAATATCTCCGATGAGCAACCTCCTTTTTTCAAAATTCCTTTGCCACATGAAAGGGCCATCTGTGGACTAGCCAGTGATGTCAAATACATATTTACTGCAATGATTGGTTAAAAAATAATGTTAAGGTCATTTATGGTGGAAAAATTAGGATATATTTTCATCAGTCATGTTTACTGATCAAATCCAAACTAGATTTAGTTGTCCTGAGTGTAATATATTCCTTAAAGCCCCCCTGTGTAAGAAATTCTCCCACCTAGTGGTTAGGAGTTACATAGCACCCAACGTCTCAAGTGCTACCTCGTTTAGAACTACGGGAGCAGTCACACATCAAAACTGGCACTGGTTCTGGACTCCCAGGCTCGTCGAAGCATAAACTTCTCTCTGAATAAGCAATAAAAACATATTAATAACATTTTGTGTACTATTTTATTGCCATTGCTTGTGTGATGCCAATGAAACACTCTTTCGGACACGGAATACATAGTTTCATTTTGTCTGTTAACTGAGCTAGCTAGCTAACTTTAGCACAGTAAACGGAAAGTAAATGGGAACAGCTAGTTATGTTCGCTACCTAGGTAGCAGCTAAGGACTTTAGTTAAACTTGTATATTGTTGCAATTCAAACTAACCTGAAATAACACACGTTCAGCAACTTTGTGGTAGTTTACTAGTCCTAGTACAACGATGTTAGGTTGTCAACTGTCTCTGGGTCTAGAAACTAGAGATCAAGTGAACCGGGGACATACATTGCTGAATGTAGGGAAATTCTGCAGATGAATCCAAGCTATTTTTTTCTATGCATGCAGACGCCAAAGACTGAGCTGTATTTCGCATATGTCCATTGCTGGCCACCGTTATTTTAAAATGGCACACGGCGAGTCGACAGTGCGCTATGTAAATGTAAATGAGGATTTCTAAGCCAATAGGTATGCTTCAATTTGGTGGTGGTGGTAATTAAACATGAATGGGGCCACATTTATGAATGGGAAATGTTGATTTTGTTAACAAACAACTGAAAACGTTACACAAGGGACCTTAAGATAACTGAAAGTGACATCATCGGGTGACATAAACCAGTATACCCGTAGGTCCAATTTCTGTAAATGTGATATCTCCAACATATCTCAGGGCTAGAAACAGTCACTTGGACCCAAAGAATAACTTGTAAGATTTTGGTAGACTGAGGTCAAAGGTCACTGAGCTTATGTACATCCCACTGTGGTGAATAAACCTCAACAAAATCCATGTCATCCAAATATTCACTTTGACTCACAGAAAACAGATCAACAAATCAAGTCAACGTCTAAGTCCTCACATTTTTGAGAAATGTATAGATCATAAATGCCTGTAGGGAGGGTTTTCCCCTGAAATTAGGTACAAACATTCACTTGCACTTTCTTTGTCTTCAAACAGAATATTGCGGGAGCGGAAAAAGCAGTCCTGTGCAGACCTCTAACTCACCACAATTCAAACTCTGTGTGAACTTCCTGGGTTCTCGTGGGGAAACCGGACAGCACCACTATACAGGGGTTTCGTAGATGATTAGTAGAGTGAACCATTTTGGCAGGGGTGTTTTAATGTATATCACTAGCATATTGATGGCAGGGGTGTTTTAATGTATATCACTAGCATAGTGCTGGCAGGGGTGTTTTAATGTATATCACTAGCAGGGGTGTTTTAATGTACATCACTAGCATAGTGCTGGCAGGGGTGTTTTAATGTACATCACTAGCAGGGGTGATTTAATATATATCACTAGCATATTGATGGCAGGGGTGTTTTAATGTATATCACTAGCATAGTGCTGGCAGGGGTGTTTTAATGTATATCACTAGCAGGGGTGTTTTAATGTACATCACTAGCATAGTGCTGGCAGGGGTGTTTTAATGTACATCACTAGCATAGTGCTGGCAGGGGTGTTTTAATGTACATCACTAGCATAGTGCTGGCAGGGGTGTTTTAATGTACATCACTAGCAGGGGTGATTTAATATATATCACTAGCATATTGATGGCAGGGGTGTTTTAATGTACATCACTAGCAGGGGTGATTTAATATATATCACTAGCATATTGATGGCAGGGGTGTTTTAATGTATATCACTAGCATAGTGCTGGCAGGGGTGTTTTAATGTACATCACTAGCAGGGGTGATTTAATATATATCACTAGCATATTGATGGCAGGGGTGTTTTAATGTATATCACTAGCAGGGGTGATTTAATATATATCACTAGCATATTGATGGCATGGGTGTTTTAATGTATATCACTAGCATAGTGCTGGCAGGGGTGTTTTAATGTACATCACTAGCAGGGGTGATTTAATATATATCACTAGCATATTTTTTTTTCCCCTGAAGTATGACCCTTAAGGCTCAATTTTTCCTTAGGTAAGGGATTTATTTAAGGGTGTTGTACAGAATACCTTAAATTGTTTCTTTAACCCTTAGAACCCTAAGCTGTTTTTAGGGCATTTTCACTACCTTTATTCATAAGGATTTATTCTGGTCATTGTAAGTGCCACACACACATATTATATATTGTTTTTTTCAGCAGAGTCTAGGCTATCCAGATCTGCTACTACTACTAGCATTGATTTTATTTAGATTTTTAAAGAATTAAAATATAAAAATCATATTATAAAAATTCTTATATTTTGACCTGTATCTCACCACAGCAAGCTCATAGCTCTACATGCATTTCATGTGTGTGTAGGGCAGACGGTCCCGAAACGGGCAATATAATTGCCATGTTGGAGGGATACTCTGGGGCTGAGCAATTTACAGAAATATGTGGTGTGTGATTTACGGAAATAAATGCCATTTTTTATTTAGCGATGAAAAATGACCATTCTGCGCTCCATATCTGTGACACGAACTGATCTGACCTGACTTGACCCAAGTTTGCCTGTTAGCATGTGTGACTATGGTGTATGCACTCATGATGATTCTCAACTTTTTACTGCATTGCCATGAACAAAGTAAAGGCAAAAAAGGTGTTTCTTTGTTCAACAAATTGGGATGCAATGTGAGCCTTGAATTGGATGCCATGCAGGAATTTGCTAGGATCTCAAAACCGGATTATGAACATGTTTTGCCATAGAGAAACACACGATAGCGTTGGGTTATAAACATGCTTTGCCACAAAAACAGACAAAAACGTGGGGTAAGTCCAGCTATATGAAGTTATTATTTTGCTGTCACTTCGTCTGTTTTATAACCCAGAAGGATGTATTTGGTATCAAACGATAGCTCTGTGTCTCCTCTTTCATCTAACATAGGTGGCATATATATCCGATCACGGGTCCGCGAGTAATTACTCCGAGAGTAATGGGTGTGCAGCGTTGGTTTGTGTACATGACGTTAATATTTTGCAATCACTTCGTCTGTTTTTATAAGCCAGAAAGATCGATATCCATGGTACCAATGGATAGCCCTGTTTCTCCTCTTTCGTCTGATATGCTTGCCATATCTATGCGATCACGGGTTCGCGAGTAATTCAAACGAGAGTAATGGGTGCGCAGGTGAACGCCGAGAAGGATAGACTTTAAATATGATGCAATTTTATTTAATTTCATGATTTTTTTTAATTTTCATACTTGATCGTACAGACAAGTGCGTAGTCTCTTTGGAAAGCCCCTTCTTCTCTGTCATAAAATAAAAGTTTTATCTCGTTGTGATGAACAGTCGCGGAGCAATGTAACAGAGAAGAAAGGGTGTGTTTTTTGACGCACTTTGCGTCAATCGGGTTTTAAGGGTTAATTAAGGAAAAATGTTAAGGGATACATGCATTGAAAGGGATTTACCGGCACGAAAATTCTAGTTTCCACTGAGATTATTCAACAGCTGTTACTAGCTGGCTAGTTGGCGATGCCGTTACTTAGCAACCCACCGAACACAGTGAAGTTTAATTATCTTATTCATCTTACCTTAAGAATATTCGCTGAAATTATCCAGGTAGCAAGTAAAGCATGTTATATACATGAACTGAACAATACTAGCTGGCTAGTTAGAGATGATCCAGGTAGCAAGTAAAGCATGTTATATACATGAACTGAACAATACTAGCTGGCTAGTTAGAGATGATCCAGGTAGCAAGTAAAGCATGTTATAGACATGCACTGAGCAATACTAGCTGGCTAGTTAGAGATGATCCAGGTAGCAAGTAAAGCATGTTATAGACATGCACTGAGCAATACTAGCTGAAATTATCCAGGTAGCAAGTAAAGCATGTTATAGACATGCACTGAGCAATACTAGCTGAAATTATCCAGGTAGCAAGTAAAGCATGTTATAGACATGCACTGAAATTATCCAGGTAGCAAGTAAAGCATGTTATAGACATGCACTGAGCAATACTAGCTGAAATTATCCAGGTAGCAAGTAAAGCATGTTATAGACATGCACTGAGCAATACTAGCTGAAATTATCCAGGTAGCAAGTAAAGCATGTTATATACATGCACTGAGCAACACTAGCTGAAATTATCCAGGTAGCAAGTAAAGCATGTTATATACATGAACTGAGCAATACTAGCTGGCTAGTTAGAGATGATCCTGACTGTCATCAGTGCACCAAAACTTTTTTGTTAACGTTTTGCCTAGTGAACCGAACCAAAGCTCATGGCAGGCGAACAAGACATCCACATGAAGTTATCGTTAGCCTACCACTAACGTCATGTAAACCAGTTTTTCCCAAAGTGTGGTCCAGGGACCACTGGTGGTCCGCAAGCTATCCCAAGTGGTCCGTGAGCAGACGTGGTGAAATATAATATAGATGAAGTGTTTGCAATATTGAACCAACTTGTATGTAAATCCAAACAGTTCTGCAACACGGTCTATGTAAGATATGCCAATTTAAATCATATGAATCCTCTGACACAATAAGCAAAGTGCAAAGACAATAAGCAAGGTGATTCAGTGAGTAGGCCTATTGTGTAGGATAATATACTGTTGAAGGAGGTTTTTTTTTAGCTAGGTGGTCCATGCGTTTCTTTTTTATTGGTAAGTGGTCCTTCGTCTGAAAAAAGTTTGAGAAACACTGATGTAAACCACACAATAACACTAAGGCATGTTTCTGATAGGCCGATCTGACAGAGTAAGCATATTAGCAGAGAGTTTTTATTTTTAATTGTATCATTTTAAAAAAAAGTATGATTATTGCAAGTTGCACTACTTTTTGTATTGGTGTTATACAAAATGTTGCACAGTAAAAGTGTCTCTTTTTGTAAACAGCATCATTTTCTGGGGCCATGCAAACCTGCATTACTACTAGTGTGGAGTTATTCTACAATATTCACTCATCACGACAATAAAATAGACCATCCAAAGTCAATCTACTGCAGTAATTCCTCTCTCAACCTGTAGAAAATGCTGTGAACACCTGATTATGCATGAAAAAAAAAATACTGTCATATACCGTGAAACCATTTTGAAAAATACTGTGATATACATTTTTGGTCATACCGCCCAACACTACACTAGCATTTACACCAGCATAGGCATGTTCACTAGCATAGGCATTCACACTAGCATAGGCATGTTCACTAGCATAGGCATGTTCACTAGCATAGGCATTCACACTAGCATAGGCATGTTCACTAGCATAGGCATGTTCACTAGCATAGGCATTCACACTAGCATAGGCATTTACTCTAGCATAGTAGTAACAACAGTAACAACAACAACAACAACAACAACAACAACTACACGCTACATTGATATATAAGTGTTATTTTGCTACATTTCATCTTAGGAAAAATTTTAACTAGGGAAAATAATGTTTAAGTCAAGCCTGATGCCTATAGTCTTTTCCCCTTGGTGAGGTAAACACACACACACACACACACACACTGCTGAGACTACTACAACTCCCCAACTCCATACAACACACACACACACACACACACACTGCTGAGACTACTACAACTCCCCAACTCCATACAACACACACACACACTGCTGAGACTACTACAACTCCCCAACTCCATACAACACACACACACACACACACACACACACACACACACACACACACTGCTGAGACTACTACAACTCCCCAACTCCATACAACACACACACACACTGCTGAGACTACTACAACTCCCCAACTCCATACAACACACACACACACTGCTGAGACTACTACAACTCCCCAACTCCATACAACACACACACACACACACACACACACACTGCTGAGACTACTACAACTCCCCAACTCCATACAACACACACCAGACACACTCCTGAGACTACAACTCCAACTCCTCTCAACCATGTTAAAGTGCTCTACACTCCTCTTACTTTAGGCTGCAGACAGTTAAAAAATTCATATCAACCGACCGAAAGCGAAGCCCCGATTGCTACTCAATTCACGTCCGATAAAGTAGACACACACACACACACACAACAATGCACTGGTTCCGATAAAGTACACACACACACACTGCACTGGTTCCGATAAAGTACCCACACACATACACACACTGCACTGGTTCGGATAAAGTAGACACACAAACCTCAATATAAAAACCCAGCGGCCCGAAAGGTGTGCGTGTGCGTGTGTGTGTGTGCGTGCGTGCGTGTGTGGAAAAGTGTAATGCTACTTTCACAGTGTGCGTTTGTGCAGCTTATTACCTTTCTTGCGTTTTGGGGGCGTGTCCTCTGCCTCCTCCCCTCGACGCTGCTTCTTCTTCCTCTTCCTCCTGGAGCGGAACTCATCGTCATCCTCATCTGTGGACACAGCCTCTGGACCCTCATCCTGTGGGAACACACCTGCACACACACCAGAGTGTGAGTGAGAGTGAGTGCGTGTGTGTGTGTGTGAGTGTGTGGAACACAGGAGAGACAGTGTGAGTGTGAGGAACACAGGAGAGACAGTGTGAGTGTGAGTGTGTGAGAGTGAGTGCGTGTGTGTGTGTGTGTGTGTGAGTGTGTGGAACACAGGAGAGAGAGTGTGAGTGTGAGTGTGTGTGTGGAACGCAGGAGAGAGAGTGTGAGTGTGTGTGTGGAACACAGGAGAGAGAGTGTGAGTGTGAGTGTGAGAGTGTGTGTGTGGAACACAGGAGAGAGAGTGTGAGTGTGTGTGTGTGTAACACAGGAGAGTGAGTGTGTGTGTGTGTGTGTGTGTAACACAGTAGAGTGAGTGTGAGTGTGTGAGTGAGTGAGTGAGTGAGTGAGTGTGTGTGTGTGTGTGTGTGTGTGTGGAACACAGGAGAGAGAGTGTGAGTGTGAGAGTGTGTGTGTGTGTGTGTGTGTGTAACACAGGAGAGTGAGTGTGAGAGTGTGGGTGTGTGTGTGGGGAACACAGGAGAGAGAGTGTGAGTGTGTGGAACACAGGAGTGTGAGTGTGAGTGTGAGTGAGTGGAACACAGGAGAGAGAGTGTGAGTGTGTGGAACACAGGAGTGTGAGTGTGAGTGAGTGGAACACAGGAGAGAGAGTGTGAGTGTGTGTGTAACACAGGAGGAGAGAGAGAGAGAGAGAGAGAGAGAGAGAGAGAGAGAGAGAGAGAGAGAGAGAGAGAGAGAGAGTGAGTGTGTGTGTAACACAGGAGGGAGAGAGAGAGAGAGAGAGAGAGAGAGAGTGTGTGTGTGTAGAACACAGGGGAGAGAGAGAGAGAGAGAGAGTGTAAGTGTGTGTGAGTGTGTGTGTATGCGTGTGTGTGAGTGTGTGTGTGTAACACAGGAGGAGAGAGAGAGAGAGAGAGAGAGAGAGAGAGAGAGAGAGAGAGAGTGTGTGTGTGTAGAACACAGGGGAGAGAGAGAGAGAGAGAGAGAGAGAGAGAGAGAGAGAGAGAGAGTGTAAGTGTGTGTGAGTGTGTGTGTATGCGTGTGTGTGAGTGTGTGTGTGGAACACAGGAGAGAGAGAGAGAGTGAGTGTGGGAGTCTGAGTCACTACTGTGTGTGAGTGTGAGTGTGTGTATGAGGCGTGTGTGAGTGTGTATGATGTGTGTGTGTGTGTGTGTGTGTGTGAGTGCACGTTGGATGAGGAGGAAACCTTACCTTCACTCAGGTCACGGAATCTGCAAAAAAAAACACACAAGTTAAGTACAGGGTTTGTGTGTGTGTGTGTGTGTGTGTTAGGGGTGTAACGGTTCATGAATTTGTATTGAACCCAAACGGTACGGGCGTCACGGTTCGGTGCATGAATTTACACGGAGAATACACGGTATAAAAATACATAAAACTTGTGTGCGGATTAATTAATGTAATGCGGAACTACTGTTAGATACGCGAGTTCATTAGGCACACCTAATCTGTAGTCCGGCTTTAGCTCAGTGTAGCTCTCATTGGCGCATAGGTAGCCGAGGTCCGCCTACGTAGGTTACAGGTTTTTGTCAGGTCGACGGTCGAGTGAGTCAGTCAGAGTCAGCAGCAGCACTAAGGACGGGTATGATGAGTGAGTCAGAGACAGCAGCAGCACTAAGGACGGGTATGACGAGTGAGTCAGTCAGGGACAGCAGCAGCACTAAGGACGGGTATGACGAGTGAGTCAGTCAGGGACAGCAGCAGCACTAAGGACGGGTATGATGAGTGAGTCAGTCAGAGACAGCAGCAGCACTAAGGACGGGTATGATGAGTGAGTCAGTCAGCAGCAGCACTAAGGACGGGTATGATGAGTGGTGGTGGCCCACAAGAGAGGTCTCTTTAAGATCCCAGTCAGTTACAGTAGTACAGGCGAGAGAGTGGTGGATAAGACTGAAGTTTCATCAGTTGTTGGGCGGTGGTAGTGTAGTGGTTAAGGAACTGGGCTAGCGTGCAGTAGCCTGAAAGTTGTCGGTTCAATTCCCGGCTTCCACCGTTGTGCCCTTGAGCAAGGCACTTAACCCCAAGTTGCTCCGGGGACAATGTGATCCCTTGTAATATAGCTGACATATGTAAGTCACTTTGGTCAAGAAGTGTCTGCTAAATGTAATGTAATGTAATGTAATGTTGGGTATGTGGTAGAATTCTCGCCTGCCACGCGGAGGTCCGGGTTCGATTCCCGGCAGCCGTGGCCCACTGGTCAGCACTCCGGACCTGTAACCGGAGGGTTGCCGTGGCCCACTGGTTAGCACTCCGGACCTGTAACCGGAGGGTTGCCGGTTCGAAACCCGACCAGTAGGCACGGCTGAAGTGCCCTTGAGCAAGGCACCTGACCCCTCACTGCTCCCCGAGCGCCGCTGTTGTTGCACTGCTCACTGCGCCGGGATTAGTGTGTGCTTCACCTCACTGTGTGCCGAGTGTGTTTCACTAATTCATGGATTGGGATAAATGCAGAGACCAAATTTCCCTCACGGGATCAAAAGAGTATATATACTTATAAGTGAGTGAGTGAGTGAGTGAGTGAGTGAGTGTGTGTGTGTGTACACTCACGTCTTGACCAGCTTGTAGAGTTTGGTTCTGTTGTGAGTGGCCGTGTTGGTTTTGCTGGCCAGCTGGAAGAGTCTGTCGGCCACGGCGCCGTAATTGAACTACAGACAAGAGAGGAGGATTGAGTAAGTGCACACACACACCAGACAAGAGAGGAGGATTGAGTAAGTGCACACGCACACACACACACACACACACACTACTTCTATACATTTTACTGCTTATTATACGGCTACTTCCCAAAACAAAAAAATAAACTCCACGATATGTCTCTTTACATTTATTTGTTACCGTTTCGTTATGGCTTTTGCTGAGAAACAAATAGTTCACACACACACACTTACTGTATGCCAGATCATTTTTCAGTGATCGGATTTAAAAATTGATTTAAAAAAAAAAAAAACCTCGATTTTCGATTTAAATCGATTTTTTGCCAGCCCTAGGGAGGAGTAGGCATAAAAGAGCACTGTTGGCACAAACGTGCGCGCGCTAGGGCTGCACGATATTAGAAAAACATGCGATAACATTATTGAGTACTGCGATAACGATATAACTTGCGATATTTAAATATGTAATGTTTTCCTCCATTCTACTTGCTGCTAGCATAGACTGATGCATACTTAAAAAAAAAGAATTGGATTGATTCCATTCCAACATTATTTTTATTAGGAAAAATGTGGCTACAACGGCAATGCCGGCCATAAATCATCTTAGCCTTTGAAACATTTCCTGCTATGGTCAACAAAATTAAGTTGAAATAAATAAAAACATGAAAACTACTTAAAACATTCAAAAATTATTTAAAATAAATGTAAACATAATCATTTAACTGCATGCCAACTTAAAATGGTAACTTTTTTCTGACCACTAATTTGTTGAGTCAAGAACGTGTTGCAGAATGGGGTCTGGTGGCTTACATTATGACATGAAAAACAACATAAAATAACAATAATAAAAACAAATATAGCTGCAAGCAGCAATGAGGGGGCCAAGCAGAATAGGCTGGAGTAGCCATGGCGACAAGATGGAACTCAGCAGACTTCCACGATCAACACTTTCAACTAGTGTCACATCAAAACATAACTGATTTTGTAGGGCTGAAACAGGGCTGAGAATTGCCACTGCCTCCGCCAGCCAGCCCCCCACCTAATCACCCCTGCCCCGCCCTTGCACGCATGCATTAGAATGAACTGGATGGAACATGTTTTCATCAGTTTCACATCAAAAAATAAAAGATTGATAAAACACATCAGCAACTACAGATCAAAATGCAATATTGCTAATTGCAGCACCCCTTACAGGTCAAAGGTCACCGAAGTTTTCGAGTGTCCTCCTAATGGGGTCATGAATCCATGTAGTAAGTTTGGTTATGATACATGGCAGGGTTGCTGAGATATGAGCTCACTTCCTGTTTGGCGGCTTCGCCGCAAATTTCGATTGGCTGTTACGGGCGAATGCTTTTGTCAATTGTTCCAGAAAGCAATGCACTGATAAGGCATGGGCTGAAGATGGTCTCTGTCAATTTTGGTGAGGATCTGCTAAAATTTGTGACTTGCAAAAACTTGTACGTGTTTTTGATTAAATCCAATATGGCAGCCGAATCAATTACGATGACATCACAAGTTGGCTTGGGTCGGCCTAAGGACCTCCAACAGTATTACCAGACACCACTAGTGTGTTTTAATTCTAAGCACAACAGCAGCTACAGGCCAAAAGGCATGTTTCTAAATTACAGCGCCCCCCTAGAGGTCAAAGGTCACCAGATTTCTTGAGCGTCCCCCTGATTGGATCCTGAGTCCATGTACAAAGTTTGGTTATGATAGATTAATGGGTTGCTGAGATATGAGCTCACTTCCTGTTTGGCGGCTTTGCCGCAAGTTTTGATTGGCTGTTACGGGCAAACGGTTTTAGTTCCGAAGACGAAAAGGAGTATCTTTTGTGAGGCTTGGTCTGAAGATCATGTGTGTCAGGTTTGGTGTCGATTGGACAAAATTTGTGACCTGTGAAAACTTTTTAGTGTTTTTGATTAAATCCAAAATGGTGGAAAATCCACCATGGCGGAAAATGACGTCATAGGGTGCGTTGAACTCGGCTTGGTCCAAGGATTCCAACGATATCTCATTTTTGACAATCGGCCATACGGGTCAAAAGTTACGTGCGTGAACGCATGTCCAACTTTGGCCTGTTGGTGGCGCTAGAGCGCTCAAGGTGCCGGTATGAAACTTGGTGAAATTATTCATGAGACTGTCCTCAATCAGTGTGCCAAATTTCACAACTTTTCACCAGACGGTTCTATGGGCTGCCATAGACTCCAATGGCGGAGGAAAGATGTTAAATAAATATAGCTGCAAGCAGCAATGAGGGGGCCAAGCAGTGAGTTCAGCAGGCCAGATTAACCATGTAAGTCAATGCCGTTGCATCAGACATATAGCCTTAAGCAGTCACAGCAAGTTCCATGCCATACAACCCAAGATTGGCTGAGTTACAAGGTCAAGTTTCACATCAAAACATAACTGATTTTGTGGGGCTGAACCAGGGCTGAGTGTCGCCGCCCCCTCCCCCAGCCAGCCCACCGCCGCAACCGCCTCTGCCCATTCCACCCCGTCCCACCCTTGCACGCACACATTAGAATGAACTAGATGGAACTTGCGGTCATCAGTTTCACATCAAAAATAAAAGATTGACTGAGATATGATCACACTTGCTGTGATTTAAACATAGAGGTCAACAATTGACGTCATAGGGTGTGTTGAACTCGGCTTGGCCCAAGGATTCCAATGATGCCTCATTTTGCCATTCGAGTCAACAGGTCAAAAGATACGTCCGTAAACACAAGTCCAACTTTGGCCTGTTGGTGGCGCTAGAGCGCTTGAGGTGCCGGCATGAAACTTGGTGAAATGAATTATTGGACTGTCCCCAATTAGTGTGCAAAATTGTATAACTTTTTACCAGACGGTTCTATGGGCTGCCATTGACTTCCATTGCAAAATAATGCGCATCAGCAACTACTGGCCAAAATGCATTTTTGTCAATTACGGTGCCCCCTAGAGGTCAAATGTCACCAAATTTCTCGAGCGTCCTCCCGATGGGGTCTGAGGTACATGTACTAAATTTGGTTTTGATACATGAAAGCGTTGCTGAGATAGGAAATCACTTCCTGTTTGGCGGCTTCGCCGCAAATTTCGATTGGCTGGTACAGGTCAATGCTTCTGTCAATTGTTCCAGAAAGCAATGCACTCATCAGGCATGGTCTGAAGATGGTCTCTGCCAATTTTGGTGAAGAACAGATGAAATTTGTGACCTGCGAAAACTTGTACGTATTTTTGATTAAATCCAATATGGCGGCCGAATCAATTACGATGACATCACAAGTTGGCTTGGGTCGGCCTAAGGACCTCCAACAGTATTACCAGACACCACTAGTGCGTTTTAATTCTAAGCACAACTGCAGCTACAGGCCAAAAAGCATGTTTCTTAATTACAGCGCCCCCTAGAGGCCAAAGGTCACCAAATTTCTTGAGCTTCCCCCTGATGGGGTCATGAGTCCATATACTGAGTTTAGTTATGATAGATGAATGGGTTGCTGAGATATGAGCTCACTTCCTGTTTGGCGGCTTCGCCGCAAATTTCGATTGGATATTACGGGTGAACAGTTATAGTTCCGAAGACAAAACACCACAACTTTTGTGAGGCTTGGTCTGAAAATCATGTGTGTCAAGTTTGGTGACGATCGGACAAAATTTGTGACCTGTGAAGTTTTAGTTTCACTTTCACTTAAATCCAATATGGCGGAAAATCCATCATGGCGGAAAATGACGTCATAGGGTGCGATGAACTCGGCTTGGTCCAAGGATTCCAACGGTACCTCATTTTTCAAAATCGGGTCAACAGGTCAAAAGTTACGTGCGTGAACGCACGTCCAACTTTGGCCTGTTGGTGGCGCTAGAGCCCTCGAGGTGCCGACATGAAACTTGGTGAAATTAATCATTGTACGATGCCCAATCAGTGTGCCAAATTTCACAACTTTTTACCAGACGGTTCTATGGGCTGCCATAGACTTCAATGGCAGAGGAAAGATGTTAAATAATAATAATAAGAAATCATAGAAACACAATGGGTGCCTTCGCAGCTTCGCTGCTTGGCCCCCAATAACTAGAAAAGCATTTCCTGAAGGAAATACAGTGCATGAAAATGCAAAAAATATGATGTCAAATATCATACAGAGTAAAAACAAACTATATTGGTTGCTAGGTAGATGAGGTTTAATATAGTTGGAATGACTGAACAGTTAAATAGGTGGATAGTTTATATAGGTAAATTATTTACTTGGTAGATAAGGTTTAATATAGTTGGAATGATTGAACGGTTAAATAAGTGGATAGTTTAAATGGTTAAATTATTTAGGTAGATAGTTGACGATAACTGACACTTGGAATGGCTCTAATGTTTGCTAGCAGTTATGCTAACTATGTTAACAAAGATAATAATGTTAACCAAGTTACTATGCTAACTAGCATGCTAACAATGTTAAAATGCTAAGTATGCTAACCATGTGACTTAGCTAACTTAGCCAATTATTTTTAACAGTTATGCTAACTATGCTAACTAGCATGCTAACTATGCTAACCATGTTACTTAGCTAACTTAGTTAATCATTTTTAGCAGTTTTGCTAAAAATGCTAACTAACATGTTAGCATGCTAACTATGCTAACCATGTGACTTAGCTAACCATTTTAAGCAGTTTTGCTAAAAATGCTAACTAGCATGCTAACATGCTAACTATGCTAACCATGTGACTTAGCTAACTTAGCTAACTAGCTACAGTGGGTAGGAGTCATAGTTGATGACAAGCAACAGTTACAATGGCTGAACAGTTAAAAAGTTCAGTAGTTTAAAGGGTTGAATTGTTTAACAGTAAAATATTATAGTGAGGACAGTTTTTGGCAGAGGAAGCAGTTGAACAGGATGTGTAGTCTTAATAGGGCCAGTTTGTATGCTTAAAGCCTGAGACTGGCAGTTGATGCAGGTGGCCTGAACACCTGCCATAGGATTCTAATTGCTTAACGGCTCTATTGTGATGTCATCAGCCCATGTTAAGTCTATGGGGAAATTTTTAGTAGTTTTTAATTAATAGTTTAAAAAGTATAAAAGTTACAAAGGCTGTAATGCCTGGTTTACAGACTCAAGCACATCCAGGTCCTGCCAGGTAGGTACCAAATGCCCTGATTTTCTGTCTTCTGACAGGACATCAGATAAAGCCCGGTGCTGCTCAAGGACTCTCTCTATCATTTTTTGCCTGGATCCCCCACCTTGTTTGGCATTCTGTAACGAGTGAGTGTTCTGGGAGGTTATGCTCCTGCTGTGCCTTTTTTAGCGCCATTTTCTCTTTCCAGCTATGGGAGAAATGTCCCACCAACTTCCTGCAAAGTCCAGTTGCTCGAGAAATGCGGCCATCATGTTTAAGAGCATTTTCTAAGGGGCAGGCAGAAGATTAAATATAAGACAGGCATGTATGATTTCAAACATACAACAGCCTAACAATACCAGCAGTAGGACTACAACATTCCAGACAACGAAAAATCACCTATTTAGAAGCCTAATTTGTGTATACCAGAATTAAAATAAATAACTTGCATAAAAAGCAACATGCTATACAATACAGTTATTTCTTATTAAGAAGTAATGAAATCTTTACTTTCTATCTTGTCAATGAATAATTAGACCTCGTCATAAAACAATAATAGTAGGCTATAGTACAGAGTAAGGTACAGTGACAAGCAGATCAGTTTAGGCTAGGCCACTTACCGATGGCAAGGTGCAGCCTGTGGCCAAAACACTGAAGTCTGACCCAGCTGTTCAATTGAGTTGCCTTCACGACGTTGGCGCCGGTATCCATGGTTATGCACACTTGCTGGTCTTCCTGTAAATTCCAACTGGCCAATACTTCACGTAATCCAAACGCTATATTTTCACCAGTGTGCGATTCGGGGAAGTATACAGTCTCTAGACACCGTGTTTTCAATTCAAAATCTTCAGTGAGGAAATGCACGGTGAAACTCATGTAGGGCTGTGTTGTACGACTTGACCAAAGGTCTGTTGTACTTGCATAGTAGTCAACTCCACCAAGTTCGAGGTTAACTGTTTTCCGACATGCGTCATACATTTGGGGAATGGCGACATGAGAAAAATAGTTCCGTGATGGAATTTGATACCTTCGGTCAAGTTGCTCAATCATCTCCACAAAGCTCTGTTTACGGTATTCATAGACATCATGTCTTTAGCCAAAAACCGTGCGATGGCCGCCGTTATATCTTTGTGGCGCTTTGATGATTTCACATAAGGAGTTACACTCTCAAAACTCTGCTGAATTGAAGTCACTTTAATGTTACTGCTAGATGCCGCTGGACTTGGCATAACATTAGCGGCTTTTCTGCTTAAGCTAGCTTTTTGGACCTCTTCATACTGATCTTTATGATTGTGTTGCAGGTGGCTGTGGAGATTGGTTGTGTTGCCTCGGCAAGTTGCAACCACTGCTCGACATTGCAAAGTACCCGTGTTTGTAACGAGTCATCCTTCCTAAAACCAAAATATTTTCATATAAAAGACGTGCTTTTTCTTTTAGCCACCAATTCCTCTTCACCCAAGTGTACGCTCGACTCACTACCTTCAGCCATCACGACTTCTAGCTCCCGCCTCAACACCTAAAACACCACACACCTAAACTGGTAGGGGGCGGGCTTCGGCAGCAAGACAGATTGGTAAAATAATGTTCAGACGTTCAGAATGTGAATACAAGGCACAGAAAATGTAGAACTAGCCATAATTATCGAAAATTAACTAATCTTTGCGATATGTCCATCGCAATTGTTGATATCGTGATAACGATACATTTTAATATATCGTGCAGCCCTAGCGCGCGCACGCACACAACCACACCTGCAACACACACACACACACACACACACCTGCAACACAGGTCCAACGTCTTCATCATCTGCCAGGTCGAGGTCATCATCCAGCAACTCATCATCATCCTCTTCATCTTCATCATCATCAAGCTTTTCCTTCTTTGAGGCTTTGAGGCCTAAACACACACACACAAGTTAGGCTACCGTGTTGTTTAGCAAGTTTAGCATGTTTTACAGTATATGGGAACTGCTACACTGTTGTTTAGCAAGTTAGGCTACATGTTTTATATGGGAACTGCTACAGTGTCGTTTAGCAAGTTAGGCTACATGTTTTACAGTATATGGGAACTGCTACACTGTCGTTTAGCAAGTTAGGCTACATGTTTTATATGGGAACTGCTACAGTGTCGTTTAGCAAATTAGGCTACATGTTTTACAGTATATGGGAACTGCTACACTGATGTTTAGCAAGTTAAGCTACATGTTTTATATGGGAACTGCTACAGTGTCGTTTAGCAAGTTAGGCTACATGTTTTATATGGGAATTGCTACCGTGTCGTTTAGCAAGTTAGGCTACATGTTTTACAGTATATGGGAACTGCTACAGTGTCGTTTAGCAAGTTAGGGTTATGGTTAGCAAGTTAGGGTTATGGTTAGGGTAAGGAAGATGTTTGTTTAACCCTTAGAACCCTAAGCTGTTTTTAGGGCATTTTCACTACCTTTATTCATAAGGATTTATTCTGGTCATTGTAAGTGCCACACACACATATTATATATTGTTTTTTTAAGCAGAGTCTAGGCTATCCAGATCTGCCATCATTTCATGTATTAGTACTAGCATTTATTAGAATATAAAAAGTGTATTATAAAAATTCTTATATTTTGACATGTATCTCACCACATCAAGCTCATAGCTCTACATGCATTTCATGTGTGTGTAGGGCAGACTGTCCTGAATTGGGCAATATAATTGCCATGTTGGAGGGATACTCTGGGGCTGAGCAATTTACAGAAATGTGTGGTGTGGGATTTACGGAAATAAATGCCATTTTTTATTTAGTGATGAAAAATGACCTTTCTGCGCTCCATATCTGTGACACGAACTGATCTGACCTGACTTGACCCGAGTTTGCGTTAGCCAGTGCGTGCCTAGGTGTATGCACTCATAATGATTATCAACTTTTTACTGCATTGCCATGAACAACGTAAAGGCAAAAAAGGTGTTTCTTTGTTGAACAAATTGGGATGCAATGTGAGCCTCGAATTGGATGCCATGCAGGAATTTGCTAGGATCTCAAAACCGGATTATGAACATGGTTTGCCATAGAGAAACACACGATAGCGTTGGATTATAAACATGGCACACGAACAAACAAAAATGAGGGGTAAGTCCAGCTATATGAAGTTATTATTTTGCGGTCACTTCGTCTGTTTCATATCCCAGAAGGATGTACTTGGTATCAAATGACAGATCTGAGTGTCCTCTTTCATCTGACATGCGTGGCATATCTATCTGATCAAGGGTCCGCGAGTAATTCAAACGAGAGTAATGGGTGTGCAGCGGTTGGTTTGTGTACATGACGTTATTATTTTGCAGTCACTTCGTCTGTTTTTATAAGCCAGAAAGATCGATAAACATTGTACCAATGGATAGCCCTGTGCCCCCTCTTTCATCTAATATGCTTGCCATATCGATGCGATCACGGGTTCGCGAGAGTAATGGGTGAGCAGGTGAACGCAGAGACGTATAGACTGTAAATATGATGCTATTTGATTTAATTTCATGATTTTTTTTAAATTTTCATACTTGATCGTACAGACAAGTCTGTAGTCTCGTTGGAAAGCCCCACTTCTGCTCTGTCATGCAATAAAGGTTTCCTCTCGCTGCGATGAACAGTTACGGAGCAATGTAACAGAGAAGAAAGAGTGTGTTTTTTGACGCACTTTGCGTCAATCGGGTTCTAAGGGTTAATTTAAGGCCATTTCCGCAACTAAGGCTATTTAATGGCCAGAGCATTGTGTGTTATAGAAACTTAAATGTTTTTTAAAATCTATGCTAGTAAGATATTCTAAAACCTTCCAAGGTGGGACCTTACTAAAAACATCTTTTGGTTTTCAAGGGACCCGACTGGTCGGGTCGGGTTCGGACAAATATTTAGAAATTATAGTCGGTTTCGGTTCGGGTTCAGACACATGGGGGCGATATACATTGGAAGCTTTACATTTAAAATAGCTTATTATGTTGGGTAACCAACTGGTCTGCTTTACATGATGCAAACGTTTGTTTTTTGAGAATAAAGTAAAATGTAAAAAAGACCTAACAGCTTTCTTCCTGTGTGCAAGATTTGTTTATGTAGCCGTGACAATGCATACATTTCAGGCTGCACGTCTTGGGAGACTTTTTTTTTAAAGTCTGGTGTTCTCACCAGAGATGTGTGTACGTGTGTGTGTGTACATGTGTGTGTACGTGTGTGTACGTGTGTGTGTGGTGTTCTCACCGGAGATGTGTGTACGTGTGTGTGTGTACGTGTGTGTGTGTGTGGTGTTCTCACTGGAAGTTTTCTTGTCCTTGGGGGTTTTGACTTTGCTGTTGCTAGGGGCGGAGCTCTGTGGTGACTCCTCCCCCTCAGAGGCCTGTCCAGAGTCTGGCTCCTCCCCTTGCTGAGTCTTAAGCTCCTTGAGCAGGTCGACAACAGCGAACGGAGCCTGCTCCACAATCTGCCCGAACACACTGCTGCAGATAGCCTGGAGCAGCACACGACTGCACACACACACACGAACGCACGCGCACACACACACACACACGCGCACACACGCACACACACACGCACACACACGCACGCACACACGTACATACACCAACGTGCACACACACACACACACGTACGTACGTACACCAACGCACGCATGCACACGCACATACACACGTACGCACACACACACACACACACACACAACAGATTAATGACTCTTAAAGGATATTAAAGAGATATGTATATATATCAGCAACCGGCAGAGTTGAAATCCAATATCGTACATCTGTAACACACACTCACTCTCTCCCTCAGACTGACAAACACACGCACACACACAGACGCGTAAACACACACAAACACACACACAGACACACACACAGGACTTACTCTTTGGTTTTGGCTGCTGTTCGGCAGAATGGCTCAATGAAAGACAGATTCTGATCTGCTGTCAGCTGAAACATATAGAAGAATAATCATCTCTCTCACACGCACACACACACAGTCAGGTACATTTAACACACACACACAGTCAGACAGGTAGATAGACGCACGCGCACGCACACACACACACACCTGTTCAGCTCCAACATGGCCCAGAACACACAAACACACATACCTGTTCAGCTCCAACATGGCCCAGAACACACACACACACACACACCTGTTCAGCTCCTACGAGGCCCAGCTCTGTCAGGTAGAGGTCCAGAACATGCAGGAGAAGTCCAGAAGGGGCGGAGCCATCGAGCAGCTGGGCGGAGATCAACTGAAGAACACGACCACACAGACTAGAGAGAGAGAGAGAAAGAAAGAGAGAAACAGTGAGAGAGAGAAACAGAGTGAGAGAGTGAGAGAGAGAGAGAGAGAAAAAGAAAGTCTTATTTTTACATATAGTTTTTCTATCTGCAGTTTAGTGTGTGTGCCGTCCTACTCTTCACCCAATCAATTCCTTTCACGTGTGTGTGTGTGATTATATATATATATATACACACACACACACACACACACACCAGGCATACACCTGGCAAAACCAGGCTCAAGTCGCGAAAAAACGACTTTGAAGTTGTTTTTTTCAAAATGAGTTATTTTCGTTTTTTTGCAGAATGTGCAAGTTGAAGTCCTAAAGAAGCAATACCATGTTTCGATTAACAGCATTGGTTGCTTTAAAAGTGTATATTTTGTCTTTGAAAATGGTTAAGTTTCAGGAAGTAAACCAGCATTTGAATTGGGCGTGACTATTAGTGCTCTTTTGTTTTGTCGGCCAATCAGCTGTATGCCAGAAGTAACCTCATGGCTACTTACTGAACCAGCATGCTGTTTGTTTACAATTGGAATGGAGATGGACAAAGCACAGCGGATTGCAGATTACCTGAATCTGATGATGAAGGCGACTTCATTACATTGGAGAACATCCCTAATCTAGAGCTGACCTTAGCCGAAGATAATTACAACGGGGAAGAATCTCTCGTAGATCGTAAGATATAAGATGCTATTTCAACAGTTACATTTGACGGAGATAAAGTTTGTGTGTTAGAAACTTTATCCATTGCTACTAGCTAACGTAGGCCTACTGTTGTTAGCTATTGGCACCATAGGCTACTAGCCAAAACCCATAACAGATAGGCAATTAATTTGAATAATGCGAGAATGTCTTGTTTTGACTGATGTGAGGGTGCCTTGCATCGTGTGTGCATTCAAATTAACAGGGTTTGCAAACGTGATCTCATGTTTGTTTTAGACTACTTTATCCATTGCTACTAGCTGGTTCTGTAACTAGGGGTGTCTCATGTAAAGAGGGGATCTAGAGGGGATCTCTCATGTAAAAGACGATACGATTCGCATCTAGATACATGGGCACGATTTGATACAAGAAAAGATACATGTTTATAAAAAACGATTCAGTACGATTCGATGCGATGCGATGCAGTTCAAGAATGGAAAGCATTCTGAAAGATTTTTTATAATTTGCTCAAGGTGCACATTCATTTTATATTATCAATCATGGTCATGGTTGTCAATTAGGCAATAAAATGTGTGAATATGATTATCTAAACTGAGGTTTGTTTCATATACTATATTGAAATGAAAAAAGAATAGTCTACATTTCAGTCAAGCACAGCAGCCAAATACAACATAAAAATACATTTTTATAGACTTTACAGATTTTATAGAGTTATATCTGATTGTTTTCATGGAGCTGTAGCCTTGTTGAGGTAAGACAATACTGAAATAAAATAAAACAGTGCTTAAGACACTCTTGGCATTTTCTCATATAGGCCTAGCCTACCCTACAAGAATAAAATAGGCCTACAAATCAATGAACTCTCTGGGCTTATTTTGTTCCAACAGTAGACCTAATGCAGAAACCTAAAATGCCACAAGTCTGAGTGAATATGAACAAAATCATTGGCTAATAATTTATGCATCGTTTTAGCAGCAAGGGCCAAATTATTATTTAACATTAAAGAAATCCCTTCATCAAAGGTAAGGCTACTCTACAAACTATCGTTGCTGTTTAGGAATGCTATAAGTGCTTAATTTCGCGCTGGATTTCGAAAAACAAAAGCCGACCGAGTGCAAGTTGTCACATGGTTAAGTTGCAATAGATGTATGGGTAATGAGGTCATTTGACAACTTTGGGCAATGAATGTAACCAAAAACGAACTGTATTACCCACAATTCCGTGCCACGTATAGTTTCAAAACCGGAAGTGGGATGAACGCGCTGCTTGGAACGTAAATGAGTCTGAGCGAGCAGAAAAGGTTGTGCACCGATTCATAACAAGTAAATCGATATAACGACCGGTTCATTTCAGTTTTTTTCCGATACGGGGCTTCACGTATCGATGTAGCCGTATTTTACACGTTAAAAACGGATACCGATACGTATCGGTTAATCTTTACACCCCTATCTGTAACCCATTACAGATAGTTTCGATGGGTCATTAGCTCTGCAGGCTCAGATCAGTGACCGTGACAGGGGGGACAGGGGGGAGATGTGTATACTTTAAAATGGCTACAACTTATTCAAATATTATCAGATCTCCATGAATGAGACATCATTGGATAGCTTTGAAACTACACTTTCAGAATCCGTGAATAACTCAAAATGTCTCTGGGGAGACATGTGCCTGGTTTTGCCATGCCTGGTCACATATGTGTGTGTGTGTGCTCCTCACCTCTCTTCCCAATCATTTCTCTTCAGCGTCTCAAACACCTGCCTGAAGACAAATCTCACCAGCTGCAGGGGGGGAATAGCCAACAGATTAATCAACCATGATGCAGCCCTAAGTGTGTGTGTGTGTGTGTGTGTGTGTGTGTGTGTGCTCCCTCTGACCTGAAAGAACTTGTCCATGCGAAGCCTGTCTATGCCATTCCATTCCCTTTTCACAGTCTGCAGAAACGTCTCCACATACAACAGCTCTGTACAAAAACACCACAACAACACCATCATCAACAACAACAACAACAACACCATCAACAACAACACCATCAACAACAACACCATCAACAACAGCTCTGTACAAAAACACCATCAACAACAGCTCTGTACATCTCCATACAATACAGCTCTGAACATCACATAACAAATACATGTGTTGGGAAATAAAATATATATTTTACACCCTCTCTCTCTCTTTCTCAGTCAGTCAGTCAGTCACACACTCACACACAATTTCTCTCTCTCTCTCTCTCTCTCACACACACACACACACACACACACACACACACACACACACACACACACACACACACACACACACAGCAGAGGACAGATACTCACGCGTGTTGGTGTTCTGGAAACTGTGCAACAGGCCAGAAATCTGCTCGGATAACTCCTCCTGCAACCATGGAAACAAGTCAACAAACAAACTAACTAAACAAAAACAAGAGACTCAACAAACAAACCAACACAATAAACACAAATAAGAGGTAACACACAGTGTTCTCTAAGTCTTGCTGCTCGGTTTCTAGGCTAGAACATTTCTGTCACATACAGCACAAATAAGAGGTAACACACAGTATTCTGTAAGTCTTGTTGCGCGGTTTTTTAGGCTAGAACATTTCTGTCACATACAGCAGACATCTCCTCACGGTCCTCTGAACATGCTCCGCTAGCTGCCTGTCCTCTGAATATACTGTGAAAAAATGCAGCCCAGGCTCCAACACTGCAACAAAAACAGCCTGGACCATGAAACAAAACAAACTGCGCTCCAGCCAATCACCAGCAACCATGAAACATAACAAACTGCGCTCCAGCCAATCACCAGCAAGAGGAATGGCGTGTTCATGACAGTTTCAGGAAGCGGGGGATGGGGGGGGGGCAGCTCTCTGATAATACTTCAAATGCCAACAGAAGTGACTTCACCCAACCGTGCCAAACCTTTACAGTGGAAATGAAACACTAAACAACGTCCACGTTTTTCGGATGCTTTTCCCCCCCTTTTTTCGGTGAGATATGGTTTTACAATCAAACCTGAAATTAAGTGGTTTTGCTGAAAAACAAGGTAGAAATTCCGATTTTTGCCACCAGGTCGCAGCCATCTTTGATCCAGACGACGTCATGAGAATACCTGCAATTATTACTGCAATTATAGTGCATTCTGGTCACCTTGGAATATTACGGACCGCCCTCGTGATTATGTTTGTTTGTTTAATTTAAGGCCATTTCCGCAACTAAGGCTATTTAATGGCCAGAGCATTGTGTGTTATAGAAACTTAAATCAGGGTATCTGCACATTTTCCAAGTGCAAATTTAAAGACTTTTAAGACCTTTTCAAGACATCTAAATGGAAAAATTAAGACTATACCATGGCAAAAAAGAGACAACTTAACACTGTTTTATGCAAGAGTTTTTTTTCTACTAATTTTAACACCCACCCCATTTGGGATGTCTACAGAAGTTACCAAATATATTTTGGTGAAAGAAAATAATTGTGTGTGAATTACCTTCACAGCTATGAATGCCCAATTTTAGGGTCTGGACTGCTTCTTTTGAAGCTGGCTGTACATACTTGGTTGTGCTACTGGCTGAGGCTGACTGTTCTTCACCTGTGTCTGTAGTAGCCTAGGCTACTTGCCAAAGACATGTTTACTGGACTGGATTCCCTTCAATATTTTTTTCAAAGGTAGACTAAGCTATTTAAATATTGCAATAGGCCTACTAACTTAGGCATCTATTGTCCCATAGCACAGCAAATCAAAGGTAATCCACTAATTTACATTTTGCACACCAGTTGTATTTAAACCAACCAAAGATTGACTGAAACATTGTGAACCATTGACTTGTTTTAAAAAAAATGTATGGGAAAAGTTAAACCCCCTCCTCGCATGTTCCTGCTGAAAAACTGCTGTTTTCATCTCAATCACGCACGTATTATGAACACACTTACAGATGCGGTTTTTTTATGTAGCCAGTCGCCGACATTCAAAAAAAATATGCGGTTATATTTCACAACTTTTGCGAAGTACTGGGAAAGGCTGGCAAGCAAGCTGCAGACATATATTACAGGTATTATAACTTAGACAGATATTTACTTAGGCTGAGACGCTTCATAAGAGGGTAAATTCTGTTATCACTGTGACTTGGGGTTCGCAACAGCCACGCCCCTTTAGGAGTCTAGCGTGTTTTGAGACACCTATTTAAGAGTCCGGAACTAGTGCCATTTCATTCCATTGGCGAACCCTCCTTAAGATCCATTTGATCAGGCCCTATCTGGGTAACTAGAGAACCTTTGATCAGGATCAGGCCCTATCTGGGTAACTAGAGCATCTTTGATCAGGCCCTACGTTGTTTTTCCGACAGCCAGCGTTCATGTGCTTTGCCGTCGGAATGTGTGAAAAACATGGACAAGACCATGGTTGGAACATCGGCATATTGAGTTAACACTGTTGCAGGCTAATACAGGATGCTAATACAGGCTAATACAGGATGCTAATACGGATGTGCTTAGGCTTCCATAAGAACATTTCAAAACAACTAAAGCATTTAAAGGAATAAACACTGATATTTATATATTTATGGTATGCAAATCAATAAGCATCATATTTCCGCCTGCCACACAGTTCTCAACATGCGTATGTTTTAACCTTTGATGTCAATGTTTGCCACTCACACCTGGAGCAGGAGGGCAACTATGTGCGGATGCTCTTTGTGGATTATAGCTCTGCATTCAACACCATCCTCCCTCACAAACTAGTAGTCAAACTGGGGGACCTGGTAGAGGTCTGCACTCCCCATACTACACACATCACACACATCACACACACACAGAGGTCTGCACTCCCGCGGTAGACCCACGGGTCCCGACGCAAAAGAGTGCGGCGCGGGACAACTTTTGAAAGCTCTTTGCGGGAGCGGGCGGGATGAGAGAGGTGCGTTCGCGGGTGCGGGACAAACCGATGATTCACTGCACCCCGCAAATTAATATGTGCGTACAATTAAATATGGAAATGATTAAAGTAGTGTTCATAACTATAGTTCAGCTGGATGTTCTGTTAGGCAGCATTAAAAAACGGGGTTTAAGCATAACTGACGGATAGCAGGCCTATAGCCTATATTGTCGTTTACGTGGGTTCAATTTGTTCCTGCTGCTCATTGTTAAAACTCAAAAAATCGAAAGCATGACAGAGGAAGAGGGCACCAGACTAGGCCTACTTCAGTTGTTAGCCTACATTCAGAACCAAGAAACTGCCATCTGGAGTCTTTCTCAGGTGTGTGTGCTCCTTTCGTGAGACAGAAAGAAAAGCTGAGTAGGCTGTCCCTCCTGCATGCGGGCTTTAGCGGGCGGGAGCGGGACATCATGTTACAGATGCGGGCGGGAGCGGGACTAAAAATGACACATTAATGCGGGAGTGGGACAGAATATTGCGGGAGCGGGACTAAAAATGACACATTGATGCGGGATGAAAAATCAGTCCCGCGCAGACCTCTACCTGGAGCTTCCACACACCACCTACATGTGGATCAATAGCTTCCTCTCTGATCGCAGAGTGAGTCCCTTGCTCTACCCCCAGGGCTGTGTGCTGAGTCCCTTGCTCTACACACACCACTGCTCCCCTGTCTATCACAGATACACCATGGTGAAGTTTGCAGATGACACCACAGTGGTGGGGCTCATCTCCAGGGCGAGTCTGCCTACAGAGATGAGGTGGAGCGGCTGTCAACATGGTGCAGGGACAACAAAAACAGAGATCCCACCATTAAATCATCAGCGGGGAGTGTGTGTGTGTGTGTGTGTGTGTGTGTCTGGAGAGGGTGGCAGACTTCCGCTTCCTGAGAGTCCGTATCAATATGGTATAGTAGTATAGTATAGTGGATCAATGCAATGACAGATGGTATGCATGCCTGCAGATGAATGTTCATTCTTTTTTTATGCAATGACTGGGCGTGTATGACTGTGTGTCTAGGTATGCTGCTAATGAAAACACTAGCACTTAAATTATTTATTATTTTTTAAATGTATTTATATTTATTTTTTATGAATGATGCACTGACTGGAGAGCACTTTACTTGGCAGGATTAGCTATACTGCCCCCTCTGCTGGAGAAGTTGTGCATTATTGTTGTGCTATGCTATTTCAAACGGTGGAAAAAGCTAAATGATAAAGCACATGGATTTTACAAACTAGCGAAACGGTTAGCATGAGTTCGGCAGAACAATGTGGATGTTACAAGGTAAGAAACACGATTTAAAACGAGTTTCTTGTTTCTCACTTCTCTTTCCGGGACGGTAGTCTCAATGTTGCAAGGTTGGTTTTCCGCCTGGGGACGCTAGGGGCAGCGGGAAAAGTCACCATTTTCACCGGAACAGGTCATTTAACCATCCAAATGATTTCTAAACGGGTTTATTACGTTGAAATAGTTGCCAAGTTCCCCTTTAAATTTCATTGTACCTGTGACAATGACAATAAAGATCTATTCTATTCTATTCACTGGCAGACAAATTTCCTTGTTTTCAGAATGAAACTTCTTTAAAGAAATCAAAATCTTCTTACATTAAAGGAGAATTCCGGTGTGATATTGACCTAAAGTGTGTTGAAACATGATAATCCTTTAAGTCAAATGATTTTACGAGAAAGCGCTAGGTAAGTCTCTTTATACTGAAAACAATAAAACTAGATATTTTGATTTTGATTTAAGATTAATAAGAGTTGGTTGGATGTTATTAGATAAGCAGTTTTTGCAGTGCACATAGTTGCAAATTTCATATGATGATGCATCATTCCACAAAAAAATGGTTTGTCTTCTCCATCATCAAATTATTCAGTAGGCTAAACATCTAGCCTTGACTCAATAGGCTAAACATATAGCCTTGACTGAATAGGCTAAACATATAGCCTTGACTCAAAACAGCTGTTAGGCTTATGTCACTTTGATCTGTAAGAAATGTTACATGCAACCATGCTTAAATTCTGCTCACTTCACATTTATTATATTATAATATTTCATTATTGAATGCTTAGTTGGATTGATGTTTTCCCTGTCATCCTATATTTAAAGCAGGCATCCCTGCGGGCATGTAATTGGGCGACGGGTTTTCTACAGGAATGGCATGTTTGATCGGGAACTGCATAAGTCTCGACTAAATGTCAAAACACGGTCCAACTTCAAGCTTTATTTTTGCAATCCACTGTTCAAATATCCTGGAAATCCAGAGTTTCCACAAGCACAAATTTGAATTTGCTCAGCGAGTCACTAATGATGCTCATTACCTATAATTTGGGTCTGGATTTCCAGGCTACTGTTCAAAATTCCTTGAAGATGTTTTATCCTAAAACCCAGCGATTAAACGGTGCATATCAACTTATACTAAAGGTCAAGTCAAGTCCAGTTTATGTCTATAGCGCATTTCAAGGTGAGTTTTCTGCACGCACACACACACAAACACACACACACACGCACACACACACAAACACACACACACACACACACAGCATCATGGCGCGGAGTTCTGAGTGGTCAGTAGCGTAAGAAGTCTTTCACACAAACACATGGGTATTTGTGGGTATTTGAGGGCGTTTGTGGGCATTTGTGGGCATTTGAGGGCGGTAACCAGGTACGCCATGCTGTTGGAGGTGCAAACAAACGCTGCATCGCCATGGAGATCACATAGTAAGGAGCTGGCTCAAGGGTTATAAAAGTATTTGGTTGTGTTCAGTTGTATAATGAAAGCACAGTTTTTATAACTATCCATGTGTGTTCACTTCTGGCACCTTGGCTATGAATTTGGTAACTATAACAGACTATTTGACATCTTTAGAACACTATCAGGTGTCAAATGTTGAGTTATTCCAGTCTAAATTTTTTTGACGTTAATCACTCGTATGATGTATTTCTATTGTTTATCCAAAGTAAAGTGCCCGTTTCAAAGTTAACTGATGGTCAAATCAAGCAAAAGTTCAATATTGCTGGCACCTCCAAGAGGTCCGTGAGGTGAGTTTGTGTGAAAGAATACAGGTACATTCAGAACACACACACAGCTGAAGTTTAATCCAGGCCTTTCCCTATTCAGAACAGACACACACAGCTGAAGCCCTTTCCCCTGCAGAAGGGCAGGGTCTCTTTCCCGACACCCACCTGTAGCAGAGGTTTGTCCTGCATCCACAGACAGTAGAAGAGTCCTTTCCACACCTTCAACAACTCCTCCTCAGTGAAGCCGCCTATTGGGACACACACACACATTTTCACAAGTTCTGATCCACTCGTAAATTCGATAACCTCCCCGTTATGTCCACTTCTACAACTTCACATGATTAATTTTCTTTCATCTACACAACGACATAGGTTAGGAGTAGCGTATATCCACAAAGACAAATACATAAACGCCCGCGAGCCCATTAACGTTATACTATATTACAGAAGATAGTCGAAAAAGGGGGCAGGGCAGCACGCGACACATTTACATTAGGACAACAGCAGAACAGGACACATTATGCGTTTCCATACCTCCAGGGACTTGTGAGCGCGATCTCACATATTTCCGCAGCTTTTTAAAGGCTTTGGTCCGAACAGTCCTCTCGTTTGCTGCTAATTTTTGGGCGAGAAGCACTTCGGGCTCCTGCTCTTGCGCCATGTTGGTTTCTCACGTGGGGAACTCACAACGGGCGCGTTTGCTACGTCACTTCTTCCAGGGACGCACTTTGATGGCGTAATTTTTGTCACAAGCAAGCAGCAGCGACAGCAGTAGTTGTCGTGGCAGCTAGTGACTAGTCTTCTCAGTAGAAAACATTATTGCCACAATAACTCTCTGAGTTATATGGTGCGTTTGAGTCTGGGGAGATAATGGGAAGACACTGATATAGGCTATTCTTATATATCTACGGAAACCCCAGCGGAAAAGTCCTCGTGAGCTTCCCAGTTGTGGATTGGACTTTGACGTGCACTGGTTTAAGATACACTTGTTCATGTTGGTGTATGTCGCGTTTTAAAGCGGCATACGCTTCTTTGGATTAATGTGCGTATGTTAACCTTTGTTGTGTCGTCCATATCTTTCCCACATTCTGACCGCAAAGCACAGTCGGAAGAATGATGTTATCACTGAGAACGAACCATAGGAACGAACACAGTAGTAAAGTCAGTACATTAACACCTATCCAGAAGATGGCGATGAACATAATTTTAAAGCGGAAGCGAAACTAGCGGGGTAGTGTGAAGTGTACAATAAGCAACACATAAGAGATTGACTGAACTAACATCAAAATAAATCAGACAACGCACGTACGCCAACTTGTGTCATGTGTGATCTGAAATTCTACAATTTGAAATAAAAGTGATGGAAATTATTAAATGCGCTGGCTTTCTTGATTGTCATTACCCACAGTTCAGAAACAAACAAAAGTCCTTTATTTTGACGTAACATTGTAGCGGCCATACTGGATTCTAGTTTTCTCCCGGTTCACGTCGTTATCGTGCAGGAAGAGATTAGAAATGGCCACAACTCGGTGAAAGAAGAAAAGGCGCCACTCTAAACGATTTAGCCGTGAACGCGAGGCGAATTTTATTTTTTAAGTCTTTGATAATCAGGTTGTACAATGTCCAACAGAACAGCCTACTTTTACGACCCCGACGTCGGCAATTTCCATTATGGCGCGGGACATCCAATGAAACCTCATCGTCTCTCCCTGACGCACAGTCTCGTTTTGCATTATGGATTGTACAAGAAGATGATGGTGTTTAAACCATACAAAGCCTCCCAACATGACATGTGTCGTTTCCACTCGGAAGACTACATCGATTTCCTGCAAAAGGTTAGTCCGAACAATATGCAGGGCTTCACAAAGAGTCTTAACACCTTTAATGTAGGAGACGACTGTCCCGTTTTCCCCGGTCTGTTCGAGTTCTGCTCGCGGTACACGGGAGCCTCGCTCCAGGGCGCGACGCAGCTCAACCATAAGATCTGTGATATTGCCATTAACTGGGCTGGGGGCCTGCATCACGCCAAGAAGTTCGAGGCTTCGGGGTTCTGTTATGTCAACGACATCGTCATCAGCATCCTGGAGCTGCTGAAGTACCACCCGAGAGTGTTGTATATCGACATTGACATTCACCATGGCGACGGGGTGCAGGAGGCTTTCTATCTCACAGACCGAGTTATGACGGTGTCCTTCCACAAGTACGGCAATTACTTCTTTCCCGGGACGGGTGACATGTACGAGGTGGGTGCCGAAAGCGGCCGCTACTACTGCCTGAACGTGCCGCTGCGCGATGGCATTGACGACCAAAGCTACCGGCAGCTCTTCCAGCCGGTCATCAAGCAGGTGGTGGACTTCTACCAGCCCACCTGCATCGTGCTACAGTGTGGGGCTGACTCGCTGGGCTGTGACCGCCTGGGCTGCTTCAACCTCAGCATCCGCGGCCACGGCGAGTGCGTGGAGTTCGTCAAGAGCTTCAAGATTCCGGTGCTGGTGCTGGGTGGCGGTGGGTACACGGTGCGGAACGTGGCGCGCTGCTGGACCTACGAGACGTCCCTCCTGGTGGACGAGCCAATCAGCGACGAGCTGCCCTACAGCGAGTACTTCGAGTACTTTGCGCCGGACTTTACGCTGCACCCAGACGTCAGCACGCGCATCGAGAACCAGAACTCGCGCCAGTACCTGGAGCAGATCCGGCAGACGGTGTTCGAGAACCTGAAGATGCTGAACCACGCCCCCAGCGTCCAGATCCACGACGTGCCCGCCGACCTCCTGAGCTACGAGCGCACGGACGAGCCGGACCAGGACGAGCGCGCGTCCGAGGACAACTACTCTCGTCCCGAGGCCAGCAGTGAGTTTTACGACGGGGACCATGACAATGACAAGGAGAGTGATGTGGAGATTTAACCCCCCCCCCCCCCCCCCCAGGACTCAGTAACGAGTCCTCAGTAAGGCCGTGTGAGGGTCATCAGGAGAGTGATGTGGAGATTTAACAGGACTCAGTAACGAGTCCTCACCCCCCCCCCCCCCCCCCCAGGACTCAGTAACATGTCCTCAGTAAGACCGTGTGAGGGTCATCAGAGGTCATCAGAGGTCATTAGTATTCCAGTATAATTCGGGGTTTTGTTGTGATGTTGGCTCCTTGGGACTAGGCCGGTATCAACTGGTCTGTGACTCCATCACTGTCGCCCTGACGACGGCCCTGGACACCGCTGCCGTCTATCTCTGTGGCAACACAGCTGCCCTTTATTTTTACGGCAACACCGCTGTTGTTGCCTCATGAACAGTAGCTCTTGCCTGGCGTGCAAATCAACACAGCCTTTATGAAATCACCAACACACACACACACACACACATAGCCTGTATGAAATAACTTGTACACACACACACACACACACGTGGTCACACAGCTCAGTATACACACACAAACACACACACACACACACACTTGGTCACATAGCTCAGTACACACACACACACACACACACACGTGGTCACACAGCTCAGTATACACACACACACACACACACACACACACACACACGTGGTCACATAGCTCAGTACACACACACACACACACACGTGGTCACATAGCTCAGTACACACAAACACACACACACACACACACACACACACGTGGTCACACAGCTCAGTATACACACACACACACAGTCCATGCTCCCCCCTCTCGTACTCTGTTCCAGGCTGTGGAATCAAGGGTTATTACAGTTAATGTTGTATCTTTGTATGTTTATTGTTTGTATGTTTACTGTTTGTATGTTTACTGTTTGTATGTTTATCATTTTGTGACTAGAGGAAAAGACGCAATGTAAACGATTACTGCCCTGATTTTAAATAAAAGCATCGCCGCAGATTTTCAGGATTCCCTGGAATTTCTGGAATATCATGGAATTTTGGAAAGTCTATTCCTGACATGGGAAATCAGGGCATTTTATAATTTTGGAGGTGGAGTCATGGAATATCAGGGACATTTGTTGTAGCTGTTTACAACAAAAGCTGTTTATTTGCCAAAATACATTAATACAAATATGTCCAGGCAGAATTGGTGCATATCTGGTTATTAGCTTTACTGCTTATAGCCCAACTTGTTTATTCAATGCCCATTTATTAATTTCCCTCTAAAAAAGTAAAAAAATATTGAATGCTACAGGACTGAGGCTATAGTGTACCATTCATTATATAGTCATGGAAATTCAGTTTTGTTTTCAGGGAAAAGTTGTGGAATTTGACTTAGAATGGGAACCCTGGATGTTCTCCTTGTCCATTAGGACCTGGTCCACAGCCGGCCCACATCCGGTCCACAGCCGGCGCTCCGATGGAAGAGTGTCATTGTACAAACTTACAAAGAAATTCAGGGGCATTCAAGAACCGGGCTCAGTATAGAGTAATAAATATAATAAATATTCCTCACACTCAACTAGCGCAGCTGGTGGCCATTGTGCTTCCTTCTCTTAGTCATTTCTGAGGTTAATGAAATCAATGTAAACAGGTTAAATCTGTTTCTATTCAACTTCTCAGTCATTTTTGGTATTTGGCTTTGGATGGTTAGACTATGCACACTGCCTTTTTCATATGGCGGGGGCGGGGTTTCTCTATATGTTTTTTACTGATAGGACACCTCTGACACCTCTGACACCCACCTAAAGACCACACCCCCTTCTAACATGCCCCCCAGCAGAAAATGTTGAAAAATAACCCCTTAAATAATGACTTCTAGTGAATTCTGTGTAAACTAATGGACACATTGAGACTTCAAAAGTGTGAGACTCAAGGTATCTGACTGGCACTAGGCTACACTGTGTAAAATTATAGTTTTGGGTCTTTCAAGAGGGGTCTATCATAGCCTATCTGATCAGCATGCACTTAGTTAATTAAGCGTTTCTTATGAGTTATGGTTTGTATATTATAGGCTAGTATGCTGAGATAACCCTGATGGGATGCTACCTTGTCTCAATACTGTCGTGGGCTTTATTGAAATCCTTTAGTTTATATATCTTTTATGTAGTATCTTTATTCTGTGTAATATCATTGTTTTGTGAAACTGAAGTCTGTAGTATGTTCAGTGTGGGAAAGGAAGACTGGTTTAAGTGAAAGAGCAGGCCTGGCAGAAAATGGCATAGACAAGGTTTGGTGCCAGGAAATGTAAGCAAAACCTAAAGAATGGCACAACCTAAAGAATGTAGGAATAACAGGATGAGAGGGCAAAGGTGAAGTATTACTTGGTCAGTTATCTGTAAACATAGCGTGTCTTGTCTGGGATGACTTGAAGGGGTATAAAGGCTGGACAACAGCCAGAGGATGTTCTCACTTTCTTACTTTGCTTTCACTTACTTGCTTGCTTCACTAATGCTCCGGAGTGCATTAAAGCCATCATCTGCAGTATACATCCACAGTGTGCGGACTTCTTTTGATGTTACATTATTTATTTTGGATTTGACACCACAATACATTAATGGCAGTATGTGTATTTAAAATGTGCAAAGAGTAGGCCTATCTAATAGTTTCACTATGGATCACACATTACAGTGCTTCACATTGGGGGGATTAATTCAGTTTGGGGCGGAATAGGCCTACATTTTACAAATCGAAATCGCATTTTCCTTATACAGGCGATGAGAGAACAACACTTTAAAGGTGCCATGTGTAATGTCTGCCAAAAAATCAATTCATACTATTAATTCATACATATTCCATAAAAGATGGGGGCAGTAAACCTCCAGAAAGTGAGTTGGTCTACCCTAGACTAACAACCAAGAAACGTGTATTGCAGTTTGGCTGGCGGTTATGTTGCCCGCATACCACCTCCCATGGCCGAAACTGGTATTAAGACACCTGTCGGGCTGTGGCTAGTAATTTAGCATGCTAATTCAGGTTGATATCTCTGCAGCACTATACCTTGTAATTTTTTTAATGACATCATCGCCCTTATTTCTTCTCATTCTTTTGATGCGGGTAGCTCATTTTTTGGATATTTTTACCTCAATTCTTACACATGGCACCTTTAACATAGGCTAATATATGCTTACATGATTTTGGTTTCGATTTTCTAATTGGAGTACATTTTTGTGACAACACGTCATGATTAATTTGACAATGTTTTATCGTTGTTTTGGTATGAAGCATCTTTCACGTAATGAATGTGCACTCTAGAAAGTTAAAGTATCTTAGGCCTATATATAGACTAACGTTACCAGTCAGCGCTGTAAAATGTGTGCAGGAATATCTCGCATTATGATGGCTAGAGTTGCGGAACTATCTCGCATTATGATGGCTAGAGTTGCAGGAATATCTCGCATTATGATGGCTAGAGTTGCGGAACTATCTCGCATTATGATGGCTAGAGTTGCAGGAATATCTCGCATTGTGATGGCTAGAGTTGCAGGACTAACTCGCTTTATGATGGCTAGAGTTGCGGGACTTGAATAAATCATGCGCTATACCCGCAATCCTGCGCTGAACTGTAGGCCCTGTAATCAGTAGGCCTTGGCTATATTTTATTTTGCTGTAGGCCTAGTTACCGTAGCTAGTTATCTGGCTGATGGGTTGACTGGTGTGCCCATAATAAACGTGCTGGGCTCAACCTGGACCGGAGTGGAGAAGTGGGGTGTTGGATCTGTTGATGTCGAGGTCGAGGAAGGTATTTTTTGCACTAAAATGCATGAAACATGCAAGTTCAAAATCCCGCTGGTAGCCACGTCAGGCTACATCTCCGTTTCGTATTTGGCTACTAGCCTACAATAAATGAATTGAACGAACTCATCTGACAACAGGTAAATCTACTGATTCGGTCATTGAGACTCTATGAATACAGTAGTACAACAAACTTTCTGTCTTTCTGAAGTTTATTTTTGTATTCCGGGGTACAGTAGCCTAATTGCCTAATGTCTTGACAATAGTTTTTCTTACCGGTTTGCTGACTGCACTGCTCTGAACTTTCCTGCCAGTACTGGTTTATGACGTAAACCGCTACATCTCAACACGGCTCAAAACTCATTGTGTGGGAAATCAGATTATCTGTCAATATTGGGCTTTGAAAATAAGTGATATTTGCTCAGTAATAGTACTGTAACAAACTGCAAAGTTGTCTCAGAATGGCTTTTATTGGTTACGCACCAAAACACACAAACACATAATTCTGGGCCAGACCTGGCCCTTATGCTCCAGCACTAAACATCTATCTGAGGCTGTATCTAAAACACACACCAATCAACCCTAGTTATGAACAATGTAACCAGCTGCAAACATAAACACAACAGACAGGACATACAACGTTGTCAACCCACATGGTTTAGACAGTTTAGAACATGAACATTACACACACTGCACAGCATCATGGGAGCACAGTCATAACCAGCTAGGCTCAGATCATTACTCAGCCCCCCCGAGACTTAGTCCATGTCCCCTTGACTCAAGTCTTACCCTACGTCAGTCTGATCTGGCACTGCATACGCCTCTGGCCACTTAGTGAAATAGTCCATGGCCACGAGCACGTAGCGATTTCCCCGCTCTGTGACTGGCAGTGGGCCCATGACATCGACGGCTACCCGCTCCATGGGAGCCCCAACTGCGTATTGCTGCAGCGGAGCGTGCGAGCGTCGCGTGGGGCCCTTCTTCGCTGTGCAGGCATCACAGTAGAGAACATGCAGTTCAACGTCCAGCCTGCATCCCGGCCAATAGAAGTGGCTTCTCAGCCGACGAAGAGTCTTTGCAATGCCTGAAATGAGCCGCCCCCACTGGCCCATACACATATTCCAGTACACAGGCTCGTAATCCAGCAGGAACCAGCAACTGGAAAATGTCAGATTGTCTATCGGGAGCTCGCCAGTGTCTATACAACAGTCCTTGACGTGCTACTATTCCCGGCCACTGTGAATAAATCGCTTTGGTCTCTGGATTGAGTGCTGATACGTCAGTCCATGGCGGTCGATCCATGACCACACTCGGCCGAGCGTGGCGTCCTCCGATTGCGCCTTCCGGATCTCCTCCATTGACATCACGTCCACCGGCGACTGCGCGTCCGTGGCCCCAGCTGCCGCTCTGCAGTGCTGCGTTGTGGCGTTGGGCTGCGGTGCGCCGATGCCCACGTCGCTGGCGTCGGTGTCCAGGATAAACGGCAGTCGAGGGTCAGGGAAAGCGAGCACCGGGGCCTCGCATAGCGCCCTCCGCAGCCGCCGGAATGCCGCGTCGCACTCTCGTGTCCACTCGAAGAGCTGGCCTTTGTGCGTCAATCGATGCCGCGGGCTGGCGACTGTAGCCCCGAAAGTTCCGAATGAAGCGCCGGTAATTTGACGCCAGGCCCAGGAAGCTCCGCAGCTCAGCACCGTCGCGTGGAACAGGCCAACGCCTCACCGTCTCCACCTTAGCTGGGTCGGTGGCCACTCCGGCAGCCCCCACGACATGGCCCAGGAACCCGGTTTGCCTCCGGAACAGGTGGCACTTTTTCGGGTGCAGTTTGAGCCCAGCACCTCGTATGGCGTCGAACACCTTCTCCAGATGTCCTATGGCATCGGTGAAGTCCGTTGCATGACACAGGATGTCGTCCAGGTAAACCACGCAGCATGTTCGTGGAATGCCCGCCAGGACACGCTCCATCAGCCGCTCGAAGTTCGCTGGCCCGTTGCATTGGCCGAACGGAAGTACCCGGAACTGCCACAGCCCTTGCCCGATGGTGAACGCTGTCTTCGGCCGAGCTTCCGGGGCTAGCTCAATCTGCCAGTAGCCACTGCGCAAGTCCAGCGAGCTAAACCAGCAGGAGCCAGCAATGCTGTCCAGTGCATCGTCAATGCAGGGGAGCGGGTAGGAGTCTTTCCGGGTTACCTGGTTGAGGCGCCTGTAGTCAACACAGAACCGCCACGAGCCGTCCTTCTTCCGGACAAGTACAGCCGGCGCAGCCCAGGGACTACTGCTTGGCTCTATCACTCCTGCCGCGGCCATTTTCTTGATCTTTTCTTCAGCTGCTCGTCGTTTGGCGAACGGTAAGCGGTGAGGTTGAAGTCGGATGGGCCGGGCATTTCCGGTGTCGATATCGTGTTGGACCAGGCTCGTTCGGGTGCAGTCCTCATCTCTTGCGGCAAAGATGTCGGTGTACGCTGCTAGTAGCCTGGCTACCCTGTGCTTCACTCGGCCCCTCACAGCTACGAGTGCAGAGTTAATTTACGGCTTGCTTTGTCTCTACAGAGGGCCGCGCTCTCTGAGCGGAGAGTGGTGATTGCTCAACCCGCTCACCTGGCTCCTCTCTAGTGGGCGTGAGCTGAGCAGTGGCGGACTCAGCAAGCGGACCTGGATGAGGCCTGTTGTTTTCGCGGGCTTGAGTTTTGCGGGCTTGTGTGGGGAGGGGCGGAGTCTTGGATAGCGAGCACTCTTTGTGAGTTTGCTTTCTGCGGGCTCGTGTGGAGCGAGTTGGAGGGTTCTTCGTCGCGCCAGCTCTCCGCACTTCATGCTCTGTCTTCCCCGCCGTGTGCAACACTACGCTGCTCGTCCCCAAGTGTAGTGAGAACCGGGAAATGTCCACCACAGCCCCCCATTTCTCTAGCACGTCCAGGCCGAGAATGCAATCATCCTGAATGCTAGCCAACCAAAGCCGGCGGCTCGCAGTCTCACCGTTGATGCACATGCACACCACTTTTTGTCCATACAGTTCCACTCGCTCTCCGGTAACTGTGGTGATGCGTGTTTTTGTCTCTTCCCAGCCTCTGGGTCTGGCTACCAGCGTGCCGGGTAAGAGACCGGGGTGCACCAGCGAGATGGTGGAGCCAGTATCGATCAAGGCGCGACACCGAGTCCCGTCTAGTGTACAGTCCACATAGAGTCCTCTTGTTTGGCCGAGCCTGCCCAGCCGTATGCAGTCCATAGCCAGGGAGGTTGAAACTTGAAGGTGGCATCCCTCCTGCTGTGCCACCTCCCTCTAGTTTGACTGGGGCGCGCGCGTGAGGGGTGCTGGGGCGGGACAGTACCTCGCAATGTGCCCCGGCTCGCCACACCGGTAGCATCCGTCTAAGCACAGCATCCTCTTCCACTCGCTGTGCTTAGGGTAGCCCCGCCGGGCATACAGCTGCAGGTCAGTCAGTCCAGGCCAGGCCAGTCTCTCGTCCTTGTGTCGCCGTCTGGAAGCAATTGTTCTCTGGCATCGCTGATGAAGATTCTCTGGCCGAATCGTCGTTGCAGAGCGGCATCGATTGCGGTCCAGCTTGCTTGCTCTGCCGGTGGCAGGTCTTCTAATACTTGTAGCGCTTCCCCCTCCAGGGCCAACGCCACCTGTACACCCGTTCTCTCCGCCGACCAGCCATTCAGCTCGGCTGCCAGCCGGACCTGTACCAGGTATGTCGCCAGCGGCCTCTCACCATTGTAGCGGGGCAACTTGGCGTTGAACCGCCCTTCTGCCGCCGTCACACCGGGGACTGGCCCGTGTGGAGCGGGTTCCAGTGGTGCTCCCGTGTGGAGCGGGTTCCACTGGTGGGATGCTGCCAGCAGCCCGGTTCGTCTCCTCCTGTGGCCGGGGGCGGGTTTCTTCGTTACGGTCACGCTGCAGGCTGGCTCCGTCTGCTGGGCCCAGCAGGTGGCCATGGGCGAGCGCGCTGACGAAGAGCCGCTTTGGCAGGAAACTCATCATCGCCGGGGTATCGGTTGCAGCTTTCTCCTCCCGTCCAGTAGGGGTCGGCATCCCACTTCTGACACAAATGTAACAATCTTGCAAAGTTGTTTTAGAAAGGTCTTTATTGGTTACGCACCAAAACACACAAACACATAATGCCAGGCCAGACCTGGCCCTTATGCTCCAGCACTAAACATCTATCTGAGGCTGTATCACACACACCAATCAACCCTAGTTATGAACACTGTAACCAGCTGCAAACATAACCACAACAGACAGGACATACAACGTTGTCAACCCACATGGTTTAGACAGTTTAGAACATGAACATTACACACACTGCACAGCATCATGGGAGCACAGTCATAACAGCTAGGCTCAGATCATTACAGTACATTTTGTTAGCCTGGGTGTTCCCATGCTGCCTTGCGCGCGATTTGATTCACGCTGCTAAGGCAGCCTGGAGACCATGGAGCAAATTTTCGCCTGAGATAGGGAACCAATCACAGAACAGGGGGGAAAGCAAGACGATGATGAGCTATGCACAGACGCATTTGATAGACATCCGTGGCACCCATTAAACGGATCTGGGCATTTTTTTCAAATACGAGAAAATGAACATTTGGTTCCCAGACCACGTCTCATTGAGAAGTGGTGGCGCTAGCCAGGCTAACATTTTGTAACATTTATAGTGAAACCGAGGGGAAGTTAAATTAGAAATTAGAATCGCTGGAAACTGAAAACACATACAAAAAAATAGATTCGGGGCTTTTTAAAAAAGATTTGGGGCTTGAGCCCCCGAAGCCACCCCCTCGCTCCGCCAATGGGCTACAGTCTGCCTGCCGTGACTCGTGGGAGATATCGCAGAATTTTGTTTGCAATAAATACAGCATAACTTTCATTCTTACTCATTAAAATGAGCATGACTAATTGTTACGATGTAGTGTAAATAAACCACTGTTGTCATACAGTTAACAGGCCTGCATTGTAGCACGGTGACCCTGGTTCGATTCCCGCCCTGTGGTCCTTTCCGGATCCCACCCCGACTCTCTCTCCCATTCACTTGGGTAGCCGTGGCCCACTGGTTAGCACTCCGGACCTGTAACCGGAGGGTTGCCGGTTCAAGCCCCGACCAGTAGGCACGGCTGAAGTGCCCTTGAGCAAGGCACCTAACCCCTCACTGCTCCCTGAGCGCCGCTGTTGTTGCAGGCAGCTCACTGCGCCGGGATTAGTGTGTGCTTCACCTCACTGTGTGTTCACTATGTGCTGAGTGTGTTTCACTAATTCACGGATTGGAATAAATACAGAGACCAGAATTTCTCTCACAGGATCAAGAGAGTATATATACTTATACTTATACTTCCTGTCCTGTCATTCTCCACTATCCTATCCACAATAAAGGCAACAGGTCCAGACAACATCCCAGGTCGTGCGCTGAAGGACTGCGCAGGGGAGCTTAAGGATGTCTTCACAGACATCTTTAACACTTCCCTGAAGCAAGCCATCGTCCCATCATGTTTCAAAGCTGCCACCATCATACCTGTGCCGAAGAAAACTGCTCCATCCTGCTTCAATGACTACCGCCCTGTGGCACTGACACCCATCATCATGAAGTGCTTTGAGCGGCTTGTCATGTCACATATCAAATCCATTCTCCCCCCCACCCTGGACCCCTTCCAGTTTGCATACCGAGCCAAGCGGTCTACAGAGGATGCAATCTGCTCTGCCCTCCACCCAGCCCTCACCCACCTGGAAAAAAGAGACTCATATGTGAGATTGCTGTTTATAGACTTCAGTTCTGCATTCAACACCATAATACCACAACAACTCATCTGCAAACTTGACAAACTGGGACTCAGTACCTACCTCTGCAACTGGCTACTGGACTTCCTCTGTCAGAGGCCTCAAGTAGTACGTGTTGGCAACAATATCTCAAGCAGCATCACACTGAGCATGGGGGCCCCCCAAGGCTGCGTGCTCAGTCCGCTGCTCTTCACCCTGCTGACGCATGACTGCACTGCAACCTACAGCAATAACCACATAGTGAAATTTGCTGACGACACAACTCTGGTGGGTCTCATCACCAAGGGCGACGAGACTCAATACAGGTTGGAGGTCGACCTTCTGACCACGTGGTGCAGGGACAACAACCTCCTGCTGAACGTCAGCAAGACCAAGGAGATTGTTGTTGACTTCCGTAGAGGTCACACCCAACACCTGCCACTGACCATCGACGGTGCTGTGGTGGAGAGAGTGAGCAGCACCAAATTCCTGGGGGTGCACATCAGTGAAGACCTCTCCTGGACCACCAACACTGCATCACTGGCGAAGAAAGCTCAGCGCCGCCTGTACTTCCTGCGGAAACTCAGGCGAGCAAGTGCTCCACCAGCCATCATGACCACATTCTACCGAGGCACCATTGAGAGCATCCTCTCCAGCTGTATCGCTGTGTGGGGCGGAAGCTGCACTGAATACAACAGGAAAGCCCTGCAGCGCATAGTGAACACAGCTGGAAGGATTATTGGTGCCTCACTCCCCTCCCTGAAGGACATTTACACCACCCACCTCACCCGCAAGGCGACCAAAATTGTGAGTGATGCAAGTCACCCCGCTCACAATCTGTTCGATCTACTGCCCTCTGGGAAGAGGTCCAGAAGCCTGCGCTCCCGCACTACCAGACTCACCAACAGCTTCATACACCAAGCTGTAAGGATGCTGAACTCTCTCCCTCCTCTCCCCCCTCCACCCTCAGCTACATAACATCCTGGACATTGGACCCACAATGGCCGCGTGCACTACTCCACTTGCACACTTGCACACTTGTACACTTTACAACTTGTTGTTGTTGTCCTGAAAACACAACACTTCTGCTGCTCTTACATAACTTGCACCACTATGTCACTTTCTTTCTTAGGTCAAACAGAACTACCCAAGCCTTTTATTGGCCTGACTTTGCACTAGTATTTTATTGACTGTCTATGCACAATTTCAACCAAATTTTGCTGCTCTTATTTTCTTTCATTATTATATGTGCCCTCTTATTTACTTACTTTTTTTGTTTACTTGAATGTTATGTTTGTCTGTGGACTTAAATTGGTAAAATATGTCTTGTCTTCACCGTGGGATAGTGAGAAACGTAATTTCGATCTCTTTGTACAGTGGGCAGTGCTTCGAATTGGCCAGCTTCACTCGCGGTCCGCGCGTGGGATCACGCGGTATCACGCGGTATCACGCGACTTTAATTTGTATTTTTCCAGTGAGACGCTGCAACAACCCAAACAACCGGTAGATGGCTCAAGTGAGCAGGGTGTCTCGTAAAAAGAAATGGAGCCTGGAAAACCCTACACAGACTTCACTACAGACTTTAGCAGACTGGTTTAGAAATAATGTAATAGCCAGAAATATGCCTGCCCTAATAAAGAAATATTTGGTTAACTGCGAGTGAATCCCGTTTGCAGCCGTAGAGACGCAGGACAAATTAAACATTCTGGTTTTCTCCGAGTGCAACGATGATAGACAGACATCATTTGGACAAAATATAGAGTATTAACCTCCGTTGCTCAGCCAAATGCATTCCTGTTACGTCCTGTTATCACTGAGTTAGGCCTACAGGCGATAAACGATTTTTGATGGTCACAAGTTTACTTCATTAGGGACTGTTCGTTATTTATTTAAGGGGCTACCGGAGGAGTTTGGGGGAGCATTAGTCCAAAAAGACGTGACCCTCCCTCGCCAGCAATACATTTTTCTATGAGCCTCCAAAGTGATTATGAAAAAATCACTGTCAACTTTTTCTGGGTTTATCGCCTACTGTATTTTAACGTTTTCACATATTTGGCCATAAGCCGTTTATCATAGGCTATCACGAAACCAAACTACAAAGGCGAACACTTTAACAGGGGGAATTATGCTGAACGCTATTTCGCTACCTTAGAATAATAAGGTTCTATCTGCGTTTTGAGTAGGTACAACCGGGACGATTGAAACGGGGACGAATGAAACATTCCGGTTTTCTCCGAGTGCAACGATGATAGACAATCATCATTTGGACAAAACATGGAGCATATTAACCTCCGTTGCTCAGTCAAATGCCTTCCTGTTACGTCCTGGTATCACGGAGTTACGAGCGATACTTCATTAGCGGTTTATTTTTTTTGGATTATTAAAGAGTGTTTTTCATTTAAAGGTTTGACTTCGTGCTTATTCAGTAGAGCATTTAGTGCTCTCCCCAATCCCAGACGTTCACATTGCATGTTTGTTTGTAATGGATGCAACCGCGAGATAGGCTATGCGTTTGACAATAAGTTGTTAACAGAACCAAGACATATAGCCCAGCAGCAATCTAGTGACTGATCGTTATTTATTGAAGGGGCCACCGGAGGAATTTTGAGTGCTTCAGTTGGAAGTTGCATGACCCTCTCTTGCCTGCTAGAAATTGTTCAATGACCCTCCGACAGAATTGTTAAAAAAGACATGACCCTCCCCTGCCAATTGTCTTCCGCCCGCGCCACAGCCACACACTTTGTGATAACGTTCTTAAATCAATCTTTCCCGTGAGCTTGCATACCAGTCCTTCCTTTTCAAATGTGTTGCGCCTGTTTGCACAATTTCACAAATAATCATATGTGATTAATAGTATGACAAATAATCCCTGTGCACGGGGACCGAAACAATGCATGCCAACTTTTCCCGTGTTTATCACGTATTTTAACTTTCCCCGCTGTCTTGCCGTTTTAATGTTTTCCCGTAGAATATCCTATATTTTAATACTCTCATAACAGCCCTGCCATCGGGCCTGTCTCTGTGTTGCCCTGTTGCTACCCCTTGCCCTTCCAACGAAACAGATGTCTTCAAATCATCGTTTTCCTTGCTTGAAGGCTAACTTAGAGTGATGTTAACCTATTTAAGTTTAACGGCGCGATTGCCGTGAGAGCACGAGTCATTGGCGCTTGCATGTTCGGCCTTATGTCTACGTGCGCACCTGAGGCTACTCAGCTGCAAGAGAAATAATTTCCCCTCTTTGTATGTTCACTGCAAGTTGGCCTACCATAACTTACCAACTCTGCACTGTAGACTGGCTATTTATATTTTTCTGTGAAATAAGCAAATGTATTTGTTCAACTTTATGAAGCAGAATTACGCATAGGGTACTTGGAACATAATACATTTGACAAAGGACAGATGAATGTTGCTAGTGACAAAATATTAACTTTCAGTGTTTTACGATGTCTTTGTCATGGGGAAGTGTTTTTCCCCATGCATTTATTCTAGGTTACTGTCAGTGACTGCCGTGAGAGAAGCGGGTTCTGTGTTTCGTTCATGTCAGTGACTGACGCGAGAGAAGCGGGGTCTGTGTTGTGTTGTGTTGTGTTGCGTTGCGTTAATTTATTTTCATTGGGCATGCCGTGCCGTGCCGTCCACAGCTCTACAGTTCTGACAAAGCCAAAATTACTCCTTTTGAAACAATGAGTGCAGAAAGGGGGGGGGGGGTGTCCCAAGCAGCTTTCAGCCATAAGGCTACTTTGAGAACATTTCAATTCACCCGACACTAATATTTTATAATGTTGAAAACTATTTCGGCATAGCCTATAAAGCAGTTTAATTAAATGGAATGTTAGTTGTAAACAAACGAGCTACTTGGTGAGGTTTGGCCTCACAGATGCGCTCGTGCCTTAGATGGCAGGAAAAATCTTCACGATAGGCCTATTAACTAACCACCCGATTCACGTTGGCTGGGGGGAAGGGGGGCCATCAGACAATTGTGCCCAGTTAATCCGGCCCTTCCCCCAAAAAATCACACCTTCCCACCTCTGACAGCTTAAAAGAAGTCAAGAGGACTCCTTACTCACAGACCTATTCACAAACCTGCGGTTTTGAAATCCTATGCAGCTGCAGGAGCTTCCAATCGCGAGGAAGCAATTTTGCATTGTAGGCATAACTAACATGCAATAACGCCACCAACAACAACCAAAACTATGCTAATCATTGTCAACATGTAAATTAAATGTAACATTATTGTGAATCAAATTAAAATGTTCTCTTTTGCAAACGTAGGCATAGTAACAGAATAATGTAATAATGTTACAAGATACTACATCAATCCGTATGTTTCATTGGGCTACTAGGCTATGTGTTTTGCCTTGATTCATTTAGGCTAGGCCTTTTTATTCAGGGGCCATATTCACAAAGAATTTTAAGGCTAAAAGTAGCTCCTAACTGGCGAATTTAGGAGCAACTCCTAAAAATAATGGGCGTGTCACTCCTAACTTTAGGACTCCTAATTTTTTCACAAAAAGTAATTCACGAAGCATTTTAGACCTAAAAGTAGCACCTAAGTCTGGGACAGCTTAAGTCGAGAGGACTCCTAACTCACTAAGACCTATTCATAAACAGCTTTTTTGTGGCATTTTACGTTGCGATGTTTTGAAATAGCCTATGCGCAACAGGAGCTTCCAATTGCAGGGAACAATTTTGCATTCATAAAAGGGATGCAATAACGCCACCAACAACAACACAAACTACTCATTGTTAACATGGAAATGAAATGTAACGTTTCATTGTGAATCAAATTAAAATGTTCTCCTCTTTGCAAACGTAGCCTAGGGATATGGTGACAGATTCATTTAATAATGTTGCAAAGGTAGGCTACTGCATCAATCCATAGGCCTATGTTTCATTAGGCTACTAAGCTATTTGTTTTGCCTTACTCTTTATTCATTTAGGCTAGGCCTTTTTATTCAGTTATTAATCATCTTCCGTCCTTCACACTACTTGTGTAGCGCACGCATTCTCCGACCTGTCACCTGTCAGTCATCATCGGAAGAGAGGTGTTTGGAATTCCCGCGTTACAATCGTCAGCCAATCAAGGTGGTCACTTCAGTCAAGCTCGTGCATGAGTAATGACGTCATCCATAGCCACAAAGACTCACTCCTAGTTTAGGAGTTGTCTGAAAGGCTTTGTGAATAACTTTTAAGAGAAAACTCCAATCTAAAATCTTTAAGTGCGATTTAGGAGTAGCCTACTCCTAGTAGTAAGATAAAAGCCTTTGTGAATAGCCTACGGCCCCAGTTATTCATCATCTTCCGTCCTTGTGTAGCGCACGCATTCTGAGACCTGTCACTCATCATCGTAAGGGAGGTGTTTGGAATCATGCCCGCGTTACAATCAGCCAATCAAGGTGGTCACGCTTGCCCATTTACCCAAATGAATGGTCGAATATTACTGATGATCATTGTTATTTAAGAACATGCAGTGTGCGTAGGGTACCAAAAACATCTTGCTCGTAAAAAAGCATCATAACGCACATTCTGGCGGGTCTGTTATTTACTGTAGGCTGCGCAAACCACATGCCTTTATTTTGGGCAAGCCTGCATTCATTCAACCTTTATTTATTCTCGGAGGGTCATTGAGGGAAGCCCTCATTTTCAATGAAGCCGAAATTACAGAAGCGAAGCAAAGCGCTCCACAAACAAGACAACATTCGAGGCCTTCTGTTGAAGAATTTTATATAAAGCCTGCGCTGACAGTAATCCTCCTGCCCCTGATAGGCCTACCACAGCTGTGGATAGTGTGGAATGTTCAAGTAATAACACAATCCAATGTGTGTCTCAATTGTCCCCCGCTGACCACCTCACACATTTCTCTAGATTTTGCAACGAACTTACATGACACAATGCCATAAAATATGCCAGTTTTAGGACACAGAATAATGTTTGTAATGATACCAGGTAGGCCAGGGGTCCGTGTAACGCTTTGCAGTGCTTTGTTCTATTTGTTCCATCCATCTGGTCCAAATAAAAAATGTGTTCGATAATCCAATTTTCAATTTGTTTTAACTGGTCAGCAAATAGATAATTGCTGCTATTTTCTAAATGTGTCATTAGTCACGCAAGATAAAGAAAACAGAAACTGGATTGGAAACAAAAGTAAAATTCAGTTAATATTGGATTTTGGCCCCTTTTTTTACTGTTTTTGTTGGGCTGAACCACGCGTAGGGGTGGGTGACCTGATAGATATTGGCGCGCGATGTTGGTGATCACATTTTATCAGCGGATGTAGAGCATAGACTGTAAAAAATAGATGTAGAGATGGAGGGCTATCAAACACAGTTCCGCTTGCATCAAGGTGCCAAGCGATTGATAATGTCAGCTCGAGATCAGAACTTCAGATGCAGAGGGAGACATTGCTGCGTCCTGACACTTATGAGTAGGCCTACGTGAGCCCCAGTAGCCTACAGGCCAATGTAGGCTATTTGCTGTTGAAATTAATAAATGGATAAACGGATAAATTAGGCTCACCGTTGTGTCTTCGTTTAGCCTAATGAAACCTAGTCTAGCGTAAAGCGTTAAATAAGCAAAAATACCATGTCAAACAGTGCTCGGGGTAGCCTGTATAGTCCGGTATAGCCAAGACTGACGTCGATGGCAAAGCATTCTGCTTTGGGGAATTATTTGCTATGGCCATGGTATTCAAATATAGGCTACTGTAGATATGTTCAACATAGGCTTATGTTTAACGTGCCTTCTCCCAAAAAGTTTGTCATTCATCTCTAAAGTAATGAGTCAAAATCACAAACAACTTCAGGCGGCGCTCCCTTCCACCATCTAGCCTGGCCCAGCTAGATGCTGTTCTCCCCCCGGCCTGGCCCAGCTAGATGGTGTTCTCCCCCCGGTGTTCGTGGTTCAGTCCAACCACAAGGGCAAAAAAGGAAAATTAGAAAATTGACGCATCATTTCAATTTTTAACTTCTGAACAGAAAACCGTAACTGTGCTCAATTGAAAATCAAAATAAGCAACAATAACCCATTTACTGTGCCGTCCTAAAGAATGGATAACGGATTTTTAAGCCTATTTTTATATTTTTTCATGTGAATTCTGCAAATAGAACATAGCACTGCAAAGCGTTACACGGACCGCCAGGTATTGTCGAAGGTGCATGGTGAAGTGAAATTCTTACTTTGGAAAACAAACATTTGCCGATATCATCGCCGATCATCAGAATATTGCAATAGATTCTGTGTTCTGGACTGCAGGTAACTTGTTAAGCCAGTGGTTATCAAACTTTTATTTCATTCCCCACTTTGATCAAGGGGCATGACTGATGATAGTGGAGATAACGTGTTATCCCGAGGCTTTTGCAAGTCAGCATCTTCGACGGTAGTCTATTAAAAATTAAAAAAAGTTTTCGATGTCCCAAACGGAGAGCCATACTTTATTGTTTTTAACGACCTCTATGCTACTCACAAAAATGTAGGCATGGGGACATGATGAAGTAGGTTATCCAACTGTCGTGTGTTAAATTATTGTGATTACGAGCCAGTGGTTTTCAAACATTATGTGTGACTCGGACATCTAACTAAATGCAACAGGCTCATATCGTCCTCGCATTCGCAAAATGAGGACCAGTGTTTTGTCAAATTGCAAATAGCTATTCGTTTTAACTATTTTTTTTTATGATAGTAGCCTATACAAAAAGCACTTTATACTATCTTAATATTGGAATATGGGGAGGGAAGTGGCGCGTCTGCAGTCAGCCAAATATGAATGTAATTCTGCGGCATAAAGCAGATGTAATTGTTTATCGTACAGAAAAATAAAAATGACATGTCAAGCAGTCAATTGACTACATTGCAGTCAAGAAGTAGGGCAAATTAATTTACGAAACCAAAACGTGGGTCATAGTTGTCTAAGCCTCTATTGCGTAGCCTGTTAAAAACGTCGCCAGATAGTATTAAATCGGCAACAACATTGTTTTCTGCAGAAGCCTACCCAAGGCTACAGATTAATTCTCATCACTATCATTATCACACCACTGTTTTGATTTGCGTAGTTGCGTTAACCCCAACACTGACAATAATGTAGACAGCAAATTTCGATTTCGATTTTCGTGTAGTCAAGCCTTAAGCCATACCCAAGTAGCCTAAATCGAGGTAATGTTTAATTATGCATGATTTATTTTGTTATTGAATTCGTAGGCTGGGATTACTCTCGGCAACAATTATGTAAGGGACGGCAGGCAGAGCGATGTACAGTGGCAGAGCGACGCACAGTGGCTGAAAGTGGTACTAAAGCCTCACGCCGCGTAATGCGCGAATGAAGTGGTCATTTGAAAGCGATGCCCACTGTATGTCTGGAACATGTGAAGAAATTGACAATAAAGCTGACTTTGACTTTGACTTAAAGGCATAAAAGCCCAAAATATATTTATATATACTTTAAGAAGGTATCCCTTCGATTTCTGCTCATTTTCGCATATTCCAACATAAGGAAGCAGCATGAGAAACCTGTCAAAATCGTCATGAGGAGGTTCCTCCCAAAAGGCCCTATCGCGTCATGAGGGCGGGTTTCAGCTCGTGCAGATCGTGGAAGGCAACTGCAAGATCTGCCTGCAGGCAAGACTCCCGCGATATTTTAAGGTCATGTGACATGGTGTCACGGTGGTACGTCCCTCCCTGACAGAAGTCGGACAGGATTTCTAACCAGTCAGCATTGCGTCCATCCCAGTATGCATTGTGTTCAACCCAGCATGCATCACAACAAGTCAGATCTGAGCAGATCTGCATCAAGTCAAACAAGCCCACTAAGTTCATGCAGCACTGTCACCATGTCACATGACCTTAAAGTATCACGGGAGCCTGTGTGGTCATTAGGTTCTTGTTGTCCTCCATAGACCATCTTCATGCCCATATCAGCGAGCAAAAACTGTGTGCTCATTCTGTGCTTCACCTCACTGTGTGCTCATCGTGTGCTTCATCTCATTGTGTGCTCACTGTGTGCTTCAACTCACTATGTGCTCATCGTGTGCTTTACCACACTGTGTGCTCATTGTGTGCTTCAACTCACTGTGTGCTCATCGTGTGCTTTACCTCACTGTGTGCTCATTGTGTATTTCACCTCACTGTGTGTTCACTGTGTGCTTCACCTCACTGTGTGCTCATTGTGTGTTTCACCTCACTATGTGTTCACTGTGCTTCACCTCACAATGTGCTCACTGTGTGCTTCACCTCACTGTGTGCTCATTGTGTTTCACCTCACTGTGTGCTCATTGTGTGCTTCACCTCACTGTGTGCTCACCGTGTTTCACCTCACTGTGTGTTCACTGTGCTTCACCTCACTGTGTGCTCATTGTGTGTTTCACTTCACTGTGTGCTTCACCTCACTGTGTGCTCACTGTGTTTCACCTCACTGTGTGTTCACTGTGCTTCACCTCACAGTGTGCTCATTGTGTGCTTCACCTCACTGTGTTTCACCTCACTGTGTGTTCACTGTGCTTCACCTCACTGTGTGCTCATTGTGTGCTCATTGTGTGTTTCACTTCACTGTGTGCTCATTGTGTGCTTCACCTCACTGTGTGCTCATTGTGTGCTTCAACTCACTGTGTGCTCATCGTGTGCTTTACCTCACTGTGTGCTCATTGTGTGTTTCACCTCACTGTGTGCTCATTGTGTGCTTCACCTCACTGTGTTTCACCTCACTGTGTGTTCACTGTGCTTCACCTCACCGTGTGCTCATTGTGTGTTTCACCTCACTGTGTGCTCATTGTGTGCTTCACCTCACTGTGTTTCACCTCACTGTGTGTTCACTGTGCTTCACCTCACAGTGTGCTCATTGTGTGCTTCACCTCACTGTGTGCTCATTGTGTGCTTCACCTCACTGTGTGTTCACTGTGTTTCAATAATTAAGGGATGGGATAAATGCAGAGACCTAATTCCTTGTATACGCAAGTATACTTGGCCTACAAACCTGATTTGCATTTACATAAGGAGATCCGGTATCTTCAGATTTTACCTATGGGAAAATAACATGGGGATTTGGAATGATCACACCTGTTAAACTCTCTGGGACGACGTAATCGGAAATGAAAACGTTTTGCTCTACACACTTTTGTCCTCTGCCTTCGAGTGGATACTGTGATCTCCGGTATGTTAAAGCAGGACACTTTGATTTTTGCTACCACAGAGCTAACTTGCGATGCAACTTGTCATTAAGTTAGTTAGCAAGTTAGCTCTGGGGTAGCAAAAATCTAAGTTTGCCATCTTAACGTACCGGAGATCAAAGTACCCACTTGAAGGCAGGGGACAAAAGTGTGTTCAGGAAAACGTCTGCATTTCAGAACTTCAGAGGTCTATCGACTGCAGCAGCTAGACCCCACCCTCATGACGTCATTTTAAAGACGTGATAGGTCCGTTTGGAAGGAATCTCTCCATGACGATTATGACAGGTTTCTCATTCTGCTTCCTTATGTTGGAATTCAGAAATCGAAGGGATACCTTCTTATGTGTGATTTCTGCAACAATGGTAGGCTACACTACAAAAAATAAAATCTAACCAGGTCTTCTTAATCTCATATTAAGATAAAAAAATCTATTTGGTGAGGTCTTTAGTATAAAGAGGCTTATCTAGCCCTCTCTCGAAAGATCATTCTGACTTAATTTAAGAAGACTTTGACTTATTTTAAAGAGTCTTATCAAATTTGCTTGTTTTTAGGACAAATTTATTTAACGCATTGGCAGACAAATTTGCTTGTTTTCAGGATAAGATGTCTTAAAAGATGTCACACTCTTCTTAAATGAAGTCAAATGATTTTACGAGAAAGCTCTAGTACTGAAAACAATAACAAACTACATTTTTTGACACTTGGTTAGATTTTATTAGACAGGCCGTTTTTGCAGTCAGAAAACACTTAACACGTTGAGTGCCAAAAAACGCAATGTTGCTGGTGTCTAACACACCTTATGTGCGATTTTGGGAACTCTATCATGAATAGAACCGAAATAGATGACAAACCCATGAATACGCACGATCTGAACATTTTATCATAACTCGGCTTTTGATGGTTGCTGCTTTGGGTCGAATCAGTGACGCATGCACGAAGGTCAAAACTTTAAACGACTCAACTTTCAAACGATATGTCCATAGCTATAACATAGAATAAGCTGTGGCTCTACAAAAATCGTCAACAATGATCTAGAATAGATTTCTGGCACTCTGGGCCAAAGCTTCCGAAAACAGCGTGGCATTAAAAGTGTTAATATTGAATTTATTTTTTACAATTCAGGCCTGTTAAATGTATGACAACAATGGTTTATTTAAACCACATCATAGCAATTTGTTTAGTCCTTCATCATGCTCATTTAAATGAATAAGAGCGCACACAATTCCGCAATATCTCCCGTGAGTCACGTCAGGTCGACTGCAATTGGTACTGATTGTTCGGGGCAGTCTGCCGTCCTCTCTAGCTCTTCCCGACTAAAAGTTCACGTAGTCTTTTTATGACCCCACGGAAACCCTGGTGAATGCTTTTTTCATCCTGATATGGATTGCCATGGTTCACTCGCTGAACTGCAAATAGCAAAGAAGGATTAAAAGAAGAATCTAAAAGCAATTCTCAAAGCAAAAACGAGACTATACAAATAAACTGACATAAACAGTCACCCTGGATGGTTTCAGCTCAGACCTTCAGCTGGCCAGTGCTCTTAACTCATTGAATGCCAAGCTGTTTTCGGAAGCTTTGTCCTAGAGTGCCAGCAATCTAGACCATTGATGATTATTTTTGTACAGCCACAGCATATTCTGTATTATAGCTATGAACACATACAATGGCCCGTTTGAAAGGTGAGACTTTAAGCTCTCAGTGGGTGCAAACCGTGTATTTCTACACGATTCTGTTCCTGAGAAATCACAAGCTAAACAGTGGCTAGTTTTCATCAAAATCGCTGTTTTTTTTCTAGAAATGGAGATATAACGTCTTTCATGAAATATGAAGTGTTGCCTGTAAAGGAAGGGGAGCTGACCTAGCGAGACCTGGCGACACTGCAACCTAGTGATAGACCCACGAAAATGGCCTGGTTTTGAGCTGACGTGCATGCGTCACTGATTCGACCCAAAGTGGCAACCGAGTTATGATAAAATGTCCAGATTGTGCATTTTCATGAGTTTTTGTTCGTCATATATTTCATTTCCATTCATCACAGAGTTTCCAAAATCACATATAAGGTGTGTTAGAGTGTCTAGTTTCGTAATTTAGGCTAAAAACTTAATATTACGTTTTTGGCACTCAACGGCACTCAATGAGTTAACCAATTCTACAATCGTTTTAATACGTTCGATTTGAGCAATGAGATCTACAATTTGAGTGACCTCAAAGAGAGAAAAAGAAGGGCACCAAGCCCTCCTCTCCGTAAGAGTTAACAAAATCCATCTGTGGGCGCATCCTCAAAACCTGGGCAAAGCAGATGAGTCCTCTGTTCCATTACTTTGTTAACACCTTAGAGGCACCTGAGACCTGGAAGGATGCTGTGGTTGTCCCCGTTCCCAAATCCAACTTCCCCAAACCCCTCAAGGATGCTGTGGTTGTCCCCGTTCCCAAATCAAACTCCCCCAAAACCCCTCAATGATTTTAGACCAGTGGCACTCACATCAATTCTATTGAAAGCATTTAAAAAATGGGTGAGGTCTGAAATATGAAGGAAAATGAAGGCGTTCACTTGACCCTCTGCAGTTTGCTTATAGACCCCGTATAGGGGGGTGGAAGATGCCGCAGTCACTTTACTTAATTTACTTTTTAAGCATTTGGATAACAGTGGCTCCCATGCCAGACTTTTATTTGTTGACTTTTCCTCTGCTTTTAATACAATCCAACCCCATATTTTAACCACAAGGCTGCTAGAAGAGTTTGAGCTGAGCAATAATCTGGTAGGCTGGATCCTTAACTTTTTAACAAACAGGATGCAAAGAGTGAGAGTGAATGGCAGTCTCTCTGACAAAGTCTGCTCATCAACCGGCTCCCCACAAGGATGCGTACTCTCACCTCTTCTTTACATCCTGTACACAAATATGTGCAATAATTAAATACGCAGTTGACTCAGCAATTGTTCGCCTGCTCCAAGACAGTGAAACAGGTCATGGTCCAAATATGTGCCAGAGCAGGTGGGACTACAGGACCATAATTAAATACGCAGATGACTCAGTAATTGTTCGCCTGCTCCAAGACGGTGGAACAGGTCATGGTCCAGTCATCAATGCCTTGACTGAATGGCGTGAGGCGTGTAGCCAACACAAAGGACACAAGAAATCACATCAATCAAAGGTCAAACTGTTCAATGTGTGCAATCTTATAAATACCTGGGGACAATAATAGACTCAACACTCACATTTGAAACTAACTGTGAAGCTGTGTGTAAAAAAAGGCATCAGTGCTTCTGTTTAAGGAAAGTGAGTCGCTTCCACATTGACAAATCCATCATGACCTTCTTTTACCACGCTTTTATTGAATCAGTTTAAATCCATCATGACCCTCTTTTACCTTTTACCACGCTTTTATTGAATCAGTTTAAATTAGGAGTGTAAAGATTAACCGGTATCGGTATCCGTTTTTTAACGGACCGGACCGAAATTAATCACGGGTTTCCCGTTTACCAACAAAACTAGATGCGCGCGCAGCCGTGAGGCAGAAGACGCTTGGTGGCCGTCCACAACGTTATAAACTAAATCTAAATAGTCAGCTGCTGTAAGCTACAATCGGATTTTTTTGTATACCCCTGTTGTCTCAATGATAATAACATCTCATTTCAGACTATATTTCAAAGTTTGACGTTCATTTGCATTATTAATATAACATCGTATTTTGTCATTTTTGGCGAAGACATGCATTCCGTTAGGGATATTGAACATATTTAACATTCTCTAACCATCGTGATTTCGAATTGGTGCAGTTTTCAGCACAAAAACTCATTTTATTTTTTTGCTCTTTTGCATTGCTCTATGCTGTTCTATGGTGCTTTCTGCCTCTTGGTTGCGCACGCATGTTTTCGTGACGTTGCATAGAAATCCATGTATAGCATTCCTAAACGGCAACGATAGTCTGTAGAGTAGCCTTACGTTTGATGAAGGGATTTCCTTAATGTTAAAGAATAATTTGGCCCTTGCTGCTAAAACGATGCACAAATTATTATTATTTTGTTCATATTCACTCAGAATTGGAACAAAATAGGCCATTGATATGTAGGCCTATTTTATTCTTGTAGGCTATATGAGAAAAGGCCAAGATTGTCTTAAGCACTGTTTTATTTTATTTCGGTATTGTCTTACCTCAACAATAGGCTACAGCTCCTTGAAAACAATCAGATATAACTCTATAAAATCTATAAAGGCTATAAAAATGTATTTTTATATTGTATTTGGCTGCTGTGTTTGACTGAAATGTAGACTATTATTTTTTCATTTCAATACAGTATATGATACAAACCTCAGTTTAGATAATCATATTAACACATTTGTTTTTGCCTAATTGACATGACCATGATAATTGATAATATAAAATTAATGTACACCTTAAGCAAATGATAAAAAATCTTTCAGAATGCTTTCCATTCTTCAACTGCATCGAATCGAATCGTACTGAATCGTTTTTTATGAACATGTATCTTTTCTTGTATCGAATCGTGCCCATGTATCTAGATGTGAATCGTATCGTCTTTTACATGAGAGATTCACACCCCTGCTTTAAATCCATCATGACCCTCTTTTACCACGCTTTTATTTAATCAGTTTAAATCCATCATGACCCTCTTTTACCTTTTACCACGCTTTTATTGAATCAGTTTAAATCCATTATGACCCTCTTTTACCACGCTTTTATTGAATCAGTGGAGACCTTGTACACAAAACAGTTACAGCGCATCACTGGTTCAATTTTAAACTAAAGTTCCCATCCATTGCTTCACCCCCTCTGGGCGTAGGTTCACAATCCCATACGTGTATATCATGGCCTAGGGCAACCAGACAGTGATAGAGGACGGAGGCGTGAAATGTTTTAACAATAACGAGGGTTTATTTTATAAACCACAACGAAAATGAACGATAACAACACTAGACTAGAAGCAGGTAGTAGTCAGTTCTCAGTAGTGAGGTGCGGGCGTGTGTTGGGTGTAGGAAATGTAGCGTATGCATGTTGCGTGTTACATCAAAGGAAATATAAAGTAAATAAAGCAGCGGTAGCCGGCACAGCAAGCAGCAAGGCGCAAAGCGACAGAACAGCAGGACCGAGAACCAGAAGTAGGCCGCGATCTATAGGCAACCCCGCCCACTTCATCAGTCCTAATTGGGGAGACACATGCAGACCATTACAGACAAGGCCTGGCGGCCGTCACAGTGTAGAACAAAAAGACACAAAAACAGTTGTCCCAGCAACCATTACACTGAGGAATAAGTCATAGCTATGATATGTGTGTATGCTATGCTTTGCACAGGTGTTTATTTATTGTACCTTTTATGTATGTAAATATTGATTTATATTTTAACTTTTATGTATGTTTTTACAACCTAAACTTTTTTACTGATTAATTTTGCTTTTTCTTTTTACAATTAGTAAACTACTACCACATCAATATTTAAGTATAATCTGGACCTGTAAGGTCCGTGTATCATTCGTTCATTTGATATTCAATTAAGAATCCAAAATGAAAAAACGAAAAAAGCACTTGTTTTTTCATTATTTGTTTATGAATGTGATACAAACCAACAAATAATGCTTTGTTTTTCAGACTTTTGATTTCATGATCAGATCAAAAGTAGAACGTTTAAAAAACGGCCT